>NC_092094.1:13756611-13951611 GCF_045679555.1 Salvelinus alpinus
TAGACTACTTCACCTGGAGAGAGAGAGAGATACTACTTCACCTGGGGAGAAGGAGAGGGACTACTTCACTGAGAGAGTGAGAGACAGTAGAGTTTGTCAATGTAAACATATGTTTCCCTTGCCAGTAAAGCCCCTTGAATTGAATTGAGAGCTTCATTTGGAGATAGAGAGCAAATACTTCACCTGGAGGGGGGAGAGACTACTTCACCTGGAGAGAGAGAGAGAGAGAGAGAGAGAGAGAGAGACTACTTCACCTGGAGCAGGGGAGAGAGAGAGAGAGAGAGACTACTTCACCTGGAGAGGGGGGAGACAGAGAGAGACTACTTCACCTGGAGAGGGGGGAGAGAGAGAGAGAGAGAGAGAGAGAGAGAGAGAGAGAGAGAGAGAGAGAGACTACTTCACCTGGAGAGGGGGGAGAGAGAGAGAGAGAGAGAGAGACTACTTCACCTGGAGAGGGGGGAGAGAGAGAGAGAGAGAGAGAGACTACTTCACCTGGAGACAGAGAGACTACTTCACCTGGAGACAGAGAGACTACTTCACCTGGAGAGAGATAGACTACTTCACCTGTAGAGAGATAGACTACTTCACCTGGAGAGAGAGAGACTACTTCACCTGGAGAGAGATAGACTACTTCACCTGGAGAGAGAGAGACTACTTCACCTGTAGAGAGATAGACTACTTCACCTGGAGAGAGATTGTTTTGTCTTGAGGGTTTAAGTCAGTGGTGGGATGGAGAAGGTAATGGGATTCAGGGGAGCTTCAGACAGAGCTGGAATTCTAATGGAGGACAGAGGGAGGAGATACTCTCTGTACAGGTAGATGGATGTAAAAAGCCGCAAGTAGGGGAGTTGAAGCACCCCCTGAAAAATTTTTTTCTTCACAAAAGTAGTACACTGGGGCTTTACTAGTCTTGTATTAATAGACGGATGTAAAAAAATAAAAAAATAATCTGCATCGCCACATTATACCCCCACAGCAAAACTACTTTCCGTGGCTATGGGTATGCACGCATGATACGCATACAGAGAGAGAGAGCAACTCCATGTAAGAGTTTGTGAACTCTTTTCATCCCTCAGGAGCAGTGGTGTAAAGTAAAAATACTTTAAAGTACTACTTAATTCGTTTTTTGGGGGTATTTGTACTTTGCTTTACTATTCATATTTTAACAACTTTAACTTTACTACATTCCTAAAGATAATAATGTACTTTTTACCCCATACATTTTCCCTGATACCCAAAAGTACTTTTGAATGCTTAGTAGTACAGAAAAATGATCTGATTCACACACTTATCAAGAGAACATCCCTGGTCATCCCTACTGCCTCTGATCTTAGTTTGTAAATTATGTCTGAGTGTTGGAGTTTGCCCCTGGCTATCCGTAAAAATAAGGCCATCTGGTTTGCTCAATGTAAGGAATTTGAAAGGATTTATACTTTTACTTTTGATACTTTTTATTTTTGCAATTACATTTACTTTTGATATTTAAGTATATTTTAAACCTAATACTTTTAGACTTTTAGTCAAGTAGTATTTTACTGGGTGACTTTCACTTGAGTCATTTTCTATTAAGGTACCTTTACTTTTACTCAAATATGACATTTGGGTACTTTTCCACCACTGATGAGGAGCTGCTGTACATTTTGAGTGGTGCCCCCTGCTATTTCCTGATCCACTCACTCTACTACACCTATGCTCTCCGCCTACATTTGCATATACTCCGAATTAATTTCATGCACTTATGCAACCTGAGATATTGGCTAAAACCACTGCTGTAGTAGGCCTACTGCCAAGACCCATCCTCAAACATTCTGCTTACTGTACTGCTTTTCCAATTCCAACATATCCCATGTTACACAAACCAACAGCTTCTATCATACCCTAGTCAAACGCATAAATCCAAACGCCAAACCTGAATTATTATTAATAAGTAAAAACATGGATTTCACCTGCTACACATGATAGCTTTATAAGGACTTTGCGCTCATGGTTGTCTTGTAGGCTAATTTACTCTAGTGCAGTGCTCTCCAATCCTCCTGTAGGTTTTCACTCCAACCAGTTGTAACTAACCTGATTCAGTTTATTAACCAGCTAATTATTAGAATCAAGTGTGCTAGATTCTAGATTAGGGTTGGGGTAAAAACCTACAGGATTATAACTCTTCAGGAACAGGGTTGGAGAGCCCTGCTCAAGTGCTCAAGCCTAGAATACAGGTGACTAGGTAGCACCATGATATTCTTCTGCTCCACTGAATAGATGTGGGCCTATCAGACATTGGTTTCAATGCATTTTGATAATATATCACAGTAACAGTTGAATTTGTCATTTGGAGCCGAGCCAGAGATAGGTCAACTAGCCTATCTCGGCCCCACCCTCCACTAGTGATGCTGACAGGGATACAGACAACTTCGTATTCTACAAATTAGGCTCATTTCTAGTTTTAGGCTAAACTAAACGAACACTTCTGCTACTCGAAATGTGCGTTCACGAGTATCCTATCCACCTTCAGCATGCACAAAAAATTGCAGTGTGCATTTTACTCATCCTTGCCCCTAAGAAGGTTTGAACTGCTGCTGTTTCTTGTATATTTCATAAACGTCAAATCCCTTTCCCTGCACTGCGGCTGAGTGAAATGTACGTCAATCAACTACAAGGGGCGGTTACCCTTAGCTAAAAGCCACTCTCATTGGGTAATTGTAAATGTAGGCACTGCCTTCAAAATATGTCTTAGTTGTGATTCGCTAAAAGAGACATAGCAACGAATTGCGTGAACAATGCATATTGTGACATTTCGGCCCCTACAGATCGAGTTCATGAATGACGTCGTAGATAGACTACCTTTTAGTCTTCTCTAGCACGAAGGAAAAGTGTACGTTCAGATAGCTACTCTGTCGTACATGATATCATTGGCTGTCTCACGCTTTCAAATTACCTTTTTTTTTTATTTTACATTTCTTCTTTTGTGCCCACCCAAAATACAACACTGAAGTTCTTTTAGTAAAGGTAAGATTCAAATTTCCTTACCCATTTGCACCAGTTTTTCTAAAATGGCTACCCTATGCTAGCTAGATAGCCTCGCCAGCTGATTACTGCATAAAATGGCGTCGTGATGGAATAACATGGTCATGTTTTAATGCTGCCATGCGGTTACCGGCTAATTATAGACAAATGTTGAAACATTACAAACATATTTGTTATACACTGTCTGACACATGACCAACAGTTCAACACAATATACAGAACATTATACTTCCTTTTAGCTAGCTAACTAGCTAGTTACGTTCAAGCCATGGGGGCTAGCATGCTAGTTAGTTAACGGTAGAGCCATAGAAATAAGAATAAATAGAACCGTCGTCCCCATTCAACGTTCCAAGCCCGTTCTAGTCATACTTTTTTTTCTATGATTAGTGCTAGCGCAATCTAACGTTAGCTAATATCACACATTTCTGATCTCACTTTACTAAGATGATGTACACATTCACTATTCCACAATGAACAAATGTGTGTCTTGAACAAATTGCTAAAAGTAGCAGGTTTTAACGGTAACTGGAGAAACTTGCCTTGACAGGGAGTGCTGGCGTAGCTAACGTTAGCTAATTAGCCAGCTAGCCTTTGCTTTGTTGCGCTTGACAAAGACTGCCGTCGAAGACATCTTTACCGGCAGGCTAATTAGTGAACAGCCCTTGTAATTTTTGGTAGAGTATGCAACTCATGATATTAACGTTAGTGTATGATGCATATCTTTCTCTCCTACAGCACCGTTTTCGCCACCCCTCCCTATTATTATTTTAAAGATTCATCGTTGTCAAGCCGCCAAAGTGGAGAGTGTGATTGCAGAAGGGGGTGCTTCTCGTTTCAGGTATGGTCTTCCCTTGGTAGGAATCCCTTTTAGAAAATGAATGGACACTTCCAAATAGCTACTCACACAATAGGGTTTCATCAGCAGCATCTGCTCTCTGTGCTGTGGCATTTGTTCCTCATAACCCACCCTTTAGCTGTATGGAAGTACATGGCTAGTACATTATTGAGTACTGCCCGTTGATGATCAGAAACTACCCACCCCAATGGATCAGTAAGCCGCTGCTCTCAAATTTTATTGGTCAGGAACACATCTTTAGCAGATGTTTTTGCAGGTCCCTGGCTCTTAACTATTACACGATAGTACAGCAATCCAACAGTATAGTCTCTGCCCCACAGAGATCTTCCAAACATGTCACTTGACATTGATGTCATCCAAAGGCTTTAGGGTCAGGATGCTGTCAAACCACATTCAAAGCCATGACTCAAAAATGTGTCAAACTGACACTGTATAACATAAAATAGTATAGCACTGACTGATAAGATTATTATTCCTACTCTGAATGTGTACAATGTCGTACCAGCCAGCTCCTGCTCCCAAACAATTGACAGTGACAAATGTTTTGTGTCCTTTGTATGTTGGCAATTGTAATTAGCAATGTTTATTCATAAAGATTTCAGGGTCACTAAAACGCCACTACCATTTCGGATGTACTGATATTGAAATCTGCACCACACCCCTTTTTGGTTTACGGTGGAACCAGGGATGGCAAGACTGAATTTCTCCCTATTTCCACCATTGTTTCACAGTCAATATTGCAATGAATCGTTATGACTTGTTTATTTGGCCTCACTGGCTTACCCATCCAGGGGTAGGCTATGTTATCCCAATAATGTGATCTGCCTAATGTGATAATTAATGTACTTGCTTTCCATGAAGATTAAGACCGTGGATATTATGCAACAAGAATGGCTTCAACAAAGCAAAATCAAGGAAAAGTGGGTTACTCTTTATGCTCAAAATGTTGAATGTAAATAAGTGTTCCGATCCACAGTGGTGATATTACTATGGTGATGATAACACGGTCCTATGTCAATCCATTGTGATTTGTCATATCTTTATGGCTGACATAGGCCTATGTGTTTCCAGATTCTCCTTGACAGTAACAGTGGTAACTTAAGCTTGAAGTAGGCTAAAGACCTAAATGAATAGGTGACAACGGAGCCGTATGTATGTGTGTGTGTATATATATTTGTTTTTTAATTAATATATATATAAGGCTCTGGGTAACAATGTATTGACAAATCTTGGGGAACCAACTGTATGGTGCTTAAATCACAAGCACTTTTTAGCTTCCACTTACAGGACATTATTGGAATATAGATGGGTGTGTGAAGCTGCTAGCAACTTTTTCAATTAGTAAAACATTGACCATTCCTGTGCAATGGTCTTGCATAATGAATAATGTTCTCTTTTTATCCTAACAGTGCTTCTTCGGGAGGAGGAGGTGTTAGGGGTGCACCTCAGCACAATCCCAAGACTGTCGGCAACAGGTAGGCCTACCACACAGGCATGATCCCCAGAAACTGTCCCTTGGGGTCCTCAAATAATAAACTCTGGCCCATGCCATTTCCCCCGGTTTTTATTTAAAATATTTTAACTTTATTTAACTAGGCAAGTCAGTTAAGAACAAATTCTTATTTACAATGACGGCCTAGGAACAGTCTGTTAACTGCCTTGTTCAGGGGCAGAATGACAGATTTTTACCTTGTCAGCTCGGGGATTCGATCTTGCAACCTATTGGTTACTAGTCCAACGCTCTAACCACTAGGCTACGTGTCACCCCAGGTAGCCTAGTGGTTAGCTAGAAGGCCTTTAAAACGTTTTATTATTATTTTTAAATACCTTTTATTTAACTTAAGAACAAATTCTTATTTGAAATGGCGGCCTATACCGGCCAAACCCGGACGATGCTGGGTCAATTGTGGGACTCCCAATCACGGCCGGTTGTGATACCGTCTTTCGGATGGGACGTTAAACGGGTGTCCTGACTCTCTGAGGTCATTAAAGATCCCATGGCACTTATCGTAAGAGTAGGGGTGTTAACCCCGGTGTCCTGGCTAAATTCCCAATCTGGCCCTCAACCATCACGGTCACCTAATAATCCCCAGTTTACAATTGGCTCATTCATCCCCCTCCTCTCCCCTGTAACTATTCCCCAGGTCGTTGCTGCAAATGAGAACGTGTTCTCAGTCAACTTACCTGGTAAAATAACGGTAAAATAAAAAAATAAAATACAGCCTGGATTTGGACCAGGGTGTCTGTAGTGACGCCTCTAGTATTGAGATGCAGTGCCATAGACCGCTGCACCACTCGGGAGCCCTATAAACTTTTTTGTATGTCAACTAGAGGCCTATGTGTTTGAGTGGAGTTGTTTATCATTAAAGAGCGTCATCCTCTGTGTGTTTTCTGTCACCTTTATGTACTGGTGGCCAGTGTGATCACTTGGAGCCATAGCTTAACAGTCTCCTTTCTCTTACTCCAGCGAGTTCCTGGGGAAACCCCCAGGGCACAGCGCTCCGAAATGGGTTCCTTCACGAAGCACTAGACGAGATGCCAACTCCAGCAATGAAAAAGAGCGACACGATGCAATCTTCAGGAAAGTGAGGGGGTAAGTCTGTGTCAAGAAATGCAATTTGGCCACCAATTGGTTTAAGTGTAATCGCCTCACTGACAAGATGTTCTCAGTTGTGTGATTTGGTTTTATCATGCTTGGTGCCTGCATGAGCACATGCTTCTCTATCAGGTGATGTTTACTACAGCAGAGAACTGCAACTCTTTTATTTGGCTAACAAGCTAAGCTTGTTGCTTTCTCAACCCCTCTTGATTAGGCATGTACCCCTGACTTGACATTTTCCTGTTCTTTCCTTTCCCCGCTCTTCTCCACTGTAGCATACTCAACAAGCTCACGCCTGAGAAGTTTGACAAGCTATGCCTTGAGCTACTCAACGTGGGCGTAGATACAAAACTCGTCCTTAAAGCAATCATCTTGCTGGTAAGTAAGGCTCTGTTTCCCCTTAACTGTCTGCTCTTTGCAAATGTATTCCATAATTCCTTGGCATCCTCCATATATGACTCATACTTGTTTTTTTAAATGGCCTTCTTTTTCTCTCCTCCCTCCTGTCCAGATTGTAGACAAAGCCCTAGAAGAGCCCAAGTATAGCTCGCTCTATGCTCAGCTATGTCTGCGTTTGGCAGAGGACGCACCAAACTTTGATGGCCCTTCATCCGAAATCCAAACATCCCAAAAGCAGAGCACTGTAAGCATCAAATTTGGATAGCTTTTATTCTGCATGGTTCTGTCTTCTAATCAACTTAAAACTGTGCTGTGCATTAGCGTCTAGAAAATGCAATATTTATTTTCCTAATGTCCAAGTGGCTGTATAGAATGTCACTGGTCCTGATGTTCAATCTCAAATGTTGTCCTGATTTTGCAGACCTTCAGAAGACTTCTAATTTCCAAGCTTCAAGATGAATTTGAAAACCGCAGCAGAAATGTTGAAAGTGAGTACTACTACTTCCCTACATGGCTCCTTTGGAAAATGTCCAACCACCAGACCACCCATTGACTCACCATTGTACTTGTACTAACTCAGTTTTTTCTTCCCCTAGTCTATGACAAACATGACAACCCTCTTACTTCTGAGGAGGAGGAGCAGCGTGCCATTGCCAAGATCAAGATGCTTGGAAACATTAAATTCATCTCGGAACTTGGCAAACTCGACCTCATCCATGAATCTATCCTTCATAAGTGCATCAAAACAGTACGTTCACTCTAGTTCTTTTGGATTTTTTGTTTTGCAGACCTTTTTATCATTGATTGACAACTTCTGATACAACTTTGTCTTTGAATACATTTGATTTCTGCTATGCTTGACAATCTTAGTTACATGTTTTACTGGCACGGGTCCCTAATATGCCACTTGTATAACACCGTCATCTTCCTCTCCCCAGCTTTTGGAAAAGAAGAAGAGAGTCCAGCTCAAGGATATGGGGGAGGATGTGGAGTGTCTCTGTCAGATAATGAGAACAGTGGGCCCTAGACTCGACCATGACAAAGCTAAGGTACGCTCTCTTTTCCCCTATCAGTCTGGCTGTGGTCCCTGCTGCTCCACTTGGCACATAGCCAAGCAGTATGTCTCTGTCATGTACAGTTGAAGTCGGAAGTTTACATACACCTTAGCCAAATACATTTAAACTCCGTTTTTCACAATTCCTGACATTTAATCCTAGTAAAAATGCCCTGTTTTAGGGCTGTTAGGATCACCACTTTAATTTAAGAATGTGAAACGTCAGAATAATAGTAGAGAATTATTTATTTCTGCTTTTATTTCTTTCATCACATTCCCAGTGGGTCAGAAGTTTACACACTCAATTAGTATTTGGTAGTATTGCCTTTAAATTGTTTAACTTGGGCCAAATGTTTCAGGTAGCCTTCCACAAGCTTCCCACAACAAGTTTGGTGAATTTTGGCCCATTCCTCCTGACATAGCTGTTGTAACTGAGTCAGGTTTGTAGGCCTCCTTGCTCGCACATGCTTTTTCAGTTCTGCCCACACATTTTCTATAGGATTGAGGTCAGGGCTTTGTGATGACCATTCCAATACCTTGACTTTGTTGTCCTTAAGCCATTTTGCCACAACTTTGGAAGTATGCTTGGGGTGATTGTCCATTTGGAAGACCCATTTGTGACCAAGCTTTAACGTCCTGGCTGATGTCTTGATGTTCAATATATCCACATAATTTTCCTGCCTCATGATGCCATCTATTTTGTGAAGTGCAGTAAAGCACCCACACAACATGATGCTGCCACCCCCGTGCTTCACGGTTGAGATGGTGTTCTTCGGCTTGCAAGCATCCCTCTTTTTCTTCACAACACAACGATGATCATTATGGCCAAACAGTTCTATTTTTGTTTCATCAGACCAGAGGACATTTCTCCAAAATGTACTATCTTCGTCCCCATGTGCAGTTGCAAACTGTACTCTGGATTTTTTATGGCGGTTTTGGAGCAGTGGCTTCTTCCTTGCTGAGCGGCCTTTCAGGTTATGTCGATATAGGACTCCTTTTACTATATATATATAGATACTTTTGCACCCGTTTCCTCCAGCATCTTCACAAGGTCCTTTTCTGTTGTTCTGGGATTGATTTGCACTTTTCGCAACAAAGTACGTTCATCTCTAGGAGACAGAACGCGTTTCCTTCCTGAGCAGTATGATGGCTGCGTGGTCCCATGGTGTTTGTACAGATGAACGTGGTACCTTCAGGCATTTGGAAATTGCTCCCAAGAATGAACCAGACTTGTGGAAGTCTACACATTTTTTTTCTGAAGTCTTGGCTGATTTATTTTTATTTTCCAATGATGTCAAGCAAAGAGGCACTGAGTTTGATGGTAGGCCTTACATCCACAGGTACACCTCCAATTGACTCAAATTATGTCAATTAGCCTATCAGAAGCTTCTAAAGCCATGACATCATTTTCTGGAATTTTCCAAGCTGTTTAAAGGCACAGTCAACTTCGTGTATGTAAACTTCTGACCCACTGGAATTGTGATACAGTGAAATAATCTGTTTGTAAACAAGTTGTTGGAAAAATGACTTGTGTCATGCTCAAAGTAGATGTCCTAACCGACTTGCCAAAACTATAGTTTGTTAACAAGAAATGTGTGGAGTGGTTGAAAACGAGTTTTAATGACTCCCAACCTAAGTGTATGTAAACTTCCCACTTCAACTGTATGTCTTCTCTCTGTCATGACACAGCTGTCCCCCCAGTCTTAAATCAATCAGTACTTTGGCCCAATGCGATTTGTGAGGGTGTATGTGCCCGTCTCCTAACACCACTGTTCATTTTCCCAGTCTTTAATGGACCAGTACTTTGGCCGTATGCTATCCTTAATGAACAACAAGGAGTTGCCTGCCAGGATCCGCTTCCTGCTGCAGGACACGGTGGAGCTGCGGGACAACAACTGGGTCCCCCGCAAAGCATTCATCGATAACGGACCAAAGACCATCAACCAGATCCGCCAGGAGGCAGTGAAAGTGAGTCAGTTCCAGTATTGTCCACACTATGGACTGTGAGTCTGTTGTTCAATCTCAGGGAAGGGGGGGACACAAATTGAGGAAGTTTGTGTATACAAACATCTTAAGGCAAAGTAGCATTTAGTTGGTGCACTGTCTTTGAACCTGTGATGCCCTACCCGTGGTCTCAGGCCAAACTACAGTTGCTACAGCAGCCCTAGGCTTGTTTATAACTGATCCTTCCTGGCAACCCCACCGGGTCTCTCTTTTAAAAGAAACTTGCAATGTATTATACACCAGAGAAAATCTGTCTTCTGAATGATCGCATGCTTCCATTAGATGCACTGAGCAAGCATCTACTAAGAGTGGTATGTGGCAGAGAATGCTCATGGCTATATTACTACAGCATCAAGAACCAACAAATAAGATGTGTTTTGGGCTTTTTTGAGCCCAGCTCATTGGTATGTGTCTATATTCTCCCTCCACAGGATTTGGGTGTTTTCATTCCAGCGACCATGGCCCAGGGGATGAAGATGGACTTCTTCTTGGAAGGCCCCTTCATGCCCAACCGCATGAAAATGGAGACTCTCGGGGGATTGGCTGACATGTTTGGGCAAATGCCAGGTAGGTGTGGGCTTAGGTTAGTCTAGCTTTAAAATGTTTCATGCAGTGCTGATGTCGTAGTAAAAGTTGTATGCTATTTTTCTCACTCGAGTTGTGTTCTGATTGAGTTGGTCCCTGATGAATATGCGATCACAAAAGGGGTCACCGAGCCCAAAAAGTTTGAGAACCCCTGTTCTAGATAACCCATTCCAATCTGAGTGTTCCAAAACGTTCTCCTGCTGAACGCGCCCCTGGTTTCCTCCATTAAACACTAGTTGTCTGACAGTGTTTGCGGGGCTCGTTTATGCTTATCAGCACTTTAAAACTGTGACAGCCAGATGTAATTTTGTCACTTCCTACACTCTCAGGCGGTGGGATCGGGACGGGCCCGGGGGTCATTCAGGACCGGTTCTCTCCCACTATGGGACGTCATCGCTCCAATCCGCTCTACAACGGCAACGGACACAACAGCCACAACACCGCCCCCCAACCACAGTCTCAGTTCGAAATGGGTGCCAACAAGCCCTTCATCAAGTCCAACCAGGTAATCTTGCAGCCTTGATGATTATTAAACTAGCAGTAAATCATTGGATCTGATCAGCTACTTTGATTTAATGCAGTTTTAATGTTTTTAAGAACAGGAGCGAATTGGCCAGATTGATGGTTTAGTCAACTTTCAGCATATATGAAACATTGTTTTCAGGGCATGTATACACAACTGAGATGAGCTGTCCCTCTTTCCTGCTTGTTACACTTCTTGCTAGTGCCACCTATTGATGCTCTTTGTTTGGTCTGTTTTCCAGGTGCAGAATCTGCATTTCCAGAACCAGCCGGTCCAGTCCAACAAGGACATGCCTCCACGCTTCAGCAAGAAGGGACAACTCAACCTAGATGAGGTACAGGAATCTACCACCAGTCTGGCCACATTCCTAGTCAGAGGAAAAACTCCTCTGACTATAGAGCACAAGAGGCAAACCAGCAGTGTTCAAGACTGAGAATAAGCCTAGTCATGGATTAAAAAGCATTTAATGTAGAATTTCCGTGGGGAGTGTAGTCTAAGATTACATTTAGTCCATGAAACCAGCCTTAAACATCTTTATTGTGAGGGAAGACATTTGTTCCATGGTGTTTTTAGTCTACTCAAGCAAGCAGATTATAGAACGACGGAATTAAACTGTCTCTTGTGTCCTACTCCCTGCTCTCCTACGCTACATCGTTTCTTCTGGTCCATTGACTGTGAGACATGAGGGCATGATATTATGCTCATCTCAGAATATCGTCCTTTCCAAGATGCCATGCTAACCATTTTGCTACTGTTTCCCCTCACATCGACCTTCTGTGTTGTAGATCAGCCTGAGACCGGCTCAGTCTTTCCTCCTCAACAAGAACCAGGTTCCCAAATTGCAGCCCCAAATGCCCACTATGATCCCCCCCAGCACCAACACCCCTCCAATGGGACAGGTAAGACCGAGCACAGCAAAAACCCTCCTCACCTTTTTAACACCCCAGCATTTCAAACTGTTGGGGTAATTTCATTTCAAATCAGGAAGAAAAACTGAAATTCCTCATTTGAACATTGATTTCAATTTTCTTGAATTGAAAAGGAATTGACCCCTACTGATTCCAACTGGGGTTTTGGGTGCTTGTCCTGTTGGATGTTCCAATGTAGTTGACCTAGGCTTCCCTCTTCTCTCCCAGTCTCCACAGCTCGGCCTCAAAAGCAACCCTCTTCCCATTCAGGAGAAACCTCTGAAGAGCAGCAAGAAACCGCCGCCGGCTAGGGAAGAGCTGCTAAAAATAACGGTAGGCAACAATTTTGTACCTGTGTGACTGACAAACTCAGCAAAAAAGAAACGTCAACTGCGTTTATTTTCAGCAAACTTAACATGTGTAAATATTTGTATGAACATAACAAGATTCAACAACTGAGATATAAACTGAACAAGTTTCACAGACATGTGACTATCAGAAATGGAATAATGTGTCCCTGAACAAAGGGGTGTCAAAATTAATAGTATCTGGTGTGGCCACCAGCTGCATGAAGTACTGCAGTGCATCTCCTCATGGACTGTACCAGATTTGCCAGTTCTTGCTGTGAGATGTTACCCCACTCTTCCACCAAGGCACCTGCAAGATCCTGGACATTTCTGGGGGGAATGGCCTTCTCCCTCCGATCCAACAGGTTCCAGACGTGCTCAATGGGATTGAGATCCGGGCTCTTCGCTGGCCATGGCAGAACACTGACATTCCTGTCTTGCAGGAAATCACGCACATAGCGAGCAGTATGGCCGGTGGCATTGTCATGCTGGAGGGTCATGTCAGGATGAGCCTGCAGGAAGGGTACCACATGAGGGAGGAGGATATCTTCCCTGTAACGCACAGCGTTGAGATTGCCTGCAATGACAACAAGCTCAGTTCGATGATGCTGTGACACAACGCCCCAGACTATGACGGACTCTACCTCCAAATCGATCCCGCTCCAGTGTAACGTTGTAACGCTCATTCCTCCGACGATAAACGCGAATCCGGCCATCACCGCTGGTGAGACAAAACCGCGACTCGTAAGTGAAGAGCACTTTTTGCCAGTCTTGTCTGGTCCAGCGACGGTGGGTTTGTGCCCATAGGCGACGTTGTTGCCAGTGATGACCTGACTTACAACAGGCCTACAAGCCCTAAGTCCAGCCTCTCTCAGCCTATTGCGGACAGTCTGAACACTGATGGAGGGATTGTGCTTTCCTGGTGTAACTCGGGCAGTTGTTGCCATCCTGTACCTGTCCTGCAGGTGTGATGTTCGGATGTACCGATCCTGTGCAGGTGTTACACGTGGTCTGCCACTCTCGAGGATGATCAGCTGTCTGTCCTGTCTCCCTGTAGTGCTGTCTTAGACGTTTCACAGTATGGACATCGCAATTTATTGCCCTGGCCACATTGCAGCATGCCTAAGGCACGTTTACGCAGGGAGCCTGGGCATCTTTCTTTTGGTGTTTTTCAGTCAGTAGAAAGGCCTCTTTAGTGTCCCAAGTTTTCATAACTGACCTTAATTGCCTACCGTCTGTAAGCTGCTGGTGTCTTAAAGATCGTTCCACAGGTGCATGTTCATAAATTGCTTATGGTTCATTGAACAAGCATGGGAAACCGTGTTTAACCCCTTTACAATGAAGATCTATGAAGTTAATTCGATTTTTACAAATTTTATTTGAAAGACAGTGTCCTGAAAAGGGGCCTTTTCTTTTCTTTTTTGCTGAGTTTAGGATTAAACCTTATGCAACGGTACTGTTTTATAAAATGTAGATGTCATTGGTATCGTGAGGCTTTATTGTGACCTACTATTGGCACTGATGCAACACTAACGAAGCTCACTTTCAATCCTTCCCTTTAGGAGACAGTTGTGACAGAGTACCTGAACGGTAAGCACATTGATGAAGCTGTTAACGGCATCAGAGAAATGAAGGCTCCCAAGCATTTTCTGGCAGAGTTGCTGGGTAAGGTCATCGTGGTGTCGCTGGACCGGTCTGACGACGACAAGGAGCACGCCAGCACCCTCATCCACACGCTACGTACCGAGGGCCTCATCACTGGGGAGAACTTCATGCAGGTACACGTCTTCAGTTAGCAAGTGGGTTACAGCTAATGCTACAGCACATTCACTAGGACATGATTGTCTGATTCTGTCTGTCCATGTTAATTTTGGAATGGGATCAGTGATGTAAAATACACACCACTAGGATTTAGTTTGGCAGACGTGGGTCAAATTTAATGTCATGCTGTTGATGTGCTTGATTAAAGCTTTGTTTTCCTCTCACCAATGTCTTTGGCCTAACTTTATTGGTCTCTCGCCCTCCATCACTACTTAGGCTTTCCTCAACGTGCTGGACCAGTGTCCTAAGATCGAGGTGGACGTTCCCCTGGTCAAGTCGTACCTGGCCCAGTTTGCAGCACGGGCCGTTATATCTGAGCTTGTGAGCGTGGCGGAGCTGGCCCAACCACTGGAGAACGGAACCCACTTCCCCCTCTTCCTGCTCTGCCTGCAGCAGACTGCCAGACTCAAGGACAAGGAGTGGCTCACTGACCTCTTTCAACAGAGCAAGGTCAACATGCAGAAGATGCTACCCGGTAGGTAGACAACCCTCCTTCCTACATACTCCCGCTAAAGGCGCTTCATTGACTGAAATGTTTTTCAGTTCACTGTGATGTTTAATTTGTCATGTGATGACATCTTGTGAGCATTAGACTGCAGCACATTCATCTTCCATGTCAGTGATGCTATGGCTGATCTGACCTGTCTGTCCGTTGTGGTTTTCCAGAGATAGACCAGAACAAGGACCGCATGCTGGAGATCCTGGAGGGTAAGGGCCTGAGCTTCTTGTTCCCCCTGTTGAAGCTGGAGAAGGACCTGTTGCTGCAGATCAAGGCTGACCCCTCTCCCCAGGCCATCTACAAGTGGATCAAAGACAACATCTCCCCCAAGCTCCACACCGACAAGGGATTTGTCAACATCCTCATGACCAGGTAGGTACTGAACCTCCAGGATGGAGACTGCTTTTTAATTTGGCTGTATTTAGACTGCTTATGGTTGAATAAAGGTATTCATTCAAGGCTCGAGCCCAATATGACAGTCTGGACTGTACTTGTCACAATATAGAATTGCTCTTTCAAGCAGTCAATTTATATATTTTTTTAACTTTCATGTACCCTGGGGTGGGGCAAGACACACATACACGTATGGAATGTGGAAAACACACACATGGTATCAATTTATATTTGAACATGCTCTTACTTCCCCTCCCAGTTTCCTGCAGTACATCTCAGGGGAGCTGTGTTGTGTGGAGGTGGTGGAGGAGGAGGAGGAGGAGGAGGGCAGTGGTGGAGAAGAGCAGGTGGCAGGGCCCTCCAAAGAACAGCTTGACCAGGAGAAGCAGCTGCTGCTGTCCTTCAAACCAGTCATGCAAAAGTTCCTACATGACCAGCCTCAGCTGCAGGTCTCCGCCCTGTACGCCCTGCAAGTGCACTGTAACGCCAGCCACTTCCCCAAAGGTAGGTTTACTGGCCCACGCCACTGACCAGGCTGTCCATTTTTTAAATTAATAATTTGGTGTCAATGTGGTGGAAACCCATTCACTTGTTTGTTTTCCTTCAGTTGTCAGTGATCAAGATTTTAATGGTTTTTGGACATGGATGTAGGATATTCTACTGTCTTGACCTCAGTGCAACTATGTCTCTGCTGCGGCATACTGTGGTAGAGATGTCATAATGTTGTGTGTTTCAGGCATGCTGCTGCGCTACTATGTCCACTTCTACGACATGGAGATCATTGAAGAAGAAGCCTTCCTAGCATGGAAAGAAGATATTACCCAAGAATTCCCTGGAAAAGGAAAAGCTTTATTCCAGGTACTTGTTTTGGGGAAAATCTAACATTTGACCCATGGGTAGCTAATATACTAAACCATGTGGACCCAGTCCTTAATTTTGCGAGTAAATCAAGTCGTTATGCTAGCAACCACAACAGGGTTGCGTTCAGTTGGTTGAAAGCAGGTTGAAATGGTGTGAAACAGGGGGTAGCCTACTACCTGAACTTGTCCAGTAACAGATTTTCGTTATCCTTTGCTTAACATTTTGCTACACTAACTTAACATGACCCTGTATAACCTTCTCCCTGTTAGGTCAACCAGTGGCTAACCTGGTTGGAAACAGCTGAGGAAGAGGAGTCTGAAGAAGAGGCCGACTGAGAAACCAACCAGAACCGTCAGGCACCATAGAGCAGAGAAACATACTTTAACATTCAGTACAGATATGTTACCACCATCACCTCCCCCCATTTATTAAACTACTGAACATAACCACTGCCAGAGACTGCTTATGTCCTGCAATATAAAGCCAAGCATGTTATCAGGGCATAGTAGATAACCGTCTGTCTCTGTGGTCTAGATAGGCTACTGAAGCTTCTGTTTTTATAGTACCTTCCATTTCACCTTAAAGGTTGATTTGTTTTGGGTCCTGTTTCTGCAATAGGAGTTGAATGTAGCCTATGGACTGACTCAACCTACAAAAGTACAGATGTAGTTTTTCTCCTACTGTGACAATGGAGTTAGTTTTGCCATATTTACTCATTGTGACAGCAGTATTGCATTTCCTCGTGGTATTATTTCTAATCCCCTTTGAAGAAAAGGCTTGTATTTGACACCTGTTTTAGCCTTCAAGTAATTCCCCTAAAGGCCATCCAAAGGATGCCCAATCTAGACAGTGAGTCAACTTTAGTAAAACCATGGATTTTGTGTGCTTGGTCAACCAACGCTTATCTGAAATACATTCTCCCGTTATTTTTTTTAAACCAAAGTGCTCTTCAATGCCCTGTCGCTGATGAGGAACATGTTACATTTTGTGTATATGGGGAACCTATTCCTCTCAAGCAAAGCTGTAGACTTAAGACACACACATCCTTCTGTCATACCTGAGTGGCTGCAAGACTCCGTTAACATGGAATCATATAAACTGTAAGTTAATCATTGGTGTGCTGCCGTAACGTTTCAAAAGTTGTCTGTTTCTACCTCTTAGTTAGATGGGCTTTGTGTTTTGTGCTGGGATACAGAAGATCCTTTTTAGAGAGACTTATACTAGAAAGCAAATGCAGAAGTCTTCGAAATGAATATCCTGGTCTACTTCCACAATACAACCTTGGATTGGACTTCCAATGGAGCTCCCCTTATGCGGTTCGCTAGTGTTTAAGAACGTAAGAAAGTCACACTTTTAACTTGAATTGGATAACTCAATGTTGTTTCCCGATCCCTTTTGCCTGCAATTTATGTCAAAGTTGGGGGTCAGGAATATATTCTCCCCAGCATATTGAGTTTATGAAAGTAGAATGATATATTTGATTTGTTTCGCAAACCAGAAATTTGGAACCAAATAAATGTTATCCTGTCTTTATTGGTGAATAAAGGTTAGAGAAAGTAATCTTGCTTCGGTCGTCCCCTTGTAGAACAGGAAAAAATGCTCAACAGACCAGTAACTCAAGTCTTAATGAAATCATGAGAAATACAATTTTAACTTTGCCCAACAAGATTAGCCAATGTGCTCTCAAGCCATGTGTATTTAGAAAGCAATAGATTTTGATCATGTTGTATTCAAGGAATGACTATTGTGCACCTATTGCATAACTGTCAATAAAGTCCAATACTTGAGCACTGAAACTTGTCCTTTGCACTATTTTTATTTCAAACTATTACACATGTCTTTATAAATGGTGTTCACTTTCCCGTGCTGATCATGATTTAATTGTAGTTTCATCTTTTGCAGCATGAAAGTTGACTACTCTTCACATTTAAATGACACATTCCCTTTTCCCCTTGGTAAATAGAAAAGCATCAACAAACAAAACGGGCTATTCCGAAGTGGGTTGTAACTCGTCAGTGAACAATGTGCGTAATGCCGTCATTCCTCATCTGTTGGGATCCAGAAATATTCCACCGTTTTCCTGCTTCTCCGTGGATGCCCGGCCTCGTGCTCCCCTCCCATGCCGGGAGACAGATCACCAAAGTGAGATGGACCCAGGTCCTTCCCCACTCGCGGGGCAGATACTCTGAACATGCTCCTGGGAAAAGGAAGCAGTCACTCAAGTGTGAACATGTTTAGTACTGTACCTCTGACTGTATTTCATGTAAGCTCAACCTGACTTGGAACAACCTATTCAAGGGTTGGAAAAAAACAACCACTGGGATTCTACAAAAATAAAAATGGTCAAGGCATCCTGTCCTTGGTTACCTGGATGAGCTCCTGTCAGCATCCTCAGCCCCAGGCTCTGGTGTGGAGATGAAGATTGGATCCCCTTCCTGAGAGAGAGAGTGAAGATGATTGCAGCAGGGCAAGGAGGAGTATAGAATAGCCTTCAGTTTTCACCAACATCCTCACTTGACCTATAGTGATGTTCTGTGCAATGATGGTTAAACTCTCACTGTGAAGTTCCTGGGAGTGCCATCTTGATTCTTCAGAATCTTCACCCTCTGGTCACTTTCCGTCACGCAGAGGAAAAAGCTTTTGATAGTAGCTTGACACTGGGGAGAGAACAGTCAACATAAATCAAATTAACAACTAGTGAGTAAGAATTTATCCTAGGCCTGACAATAACCAATAGCTAGCTGGTCAACAGCTAGATGGCGCTACTGTCTGATCACATCTCAACTACCTCAGTTATTGTGATGGGACCTGATTGACATCCCAGATAATCATTAGACTATAGCCCACTGAAAGACAAAAGTAGGATTATTGCTGATACATTTGGTGCTGCAGAAGGGGTCTGAGTCTGACTCACTGCTTTGCTCTGCCTCTGAGACTTGAGGTCCTCCTGGGCTTTGAAGATGTCTGCCAGAGCCTGATGTTTCTCCCTCCAGTTGAAACACTCGGCCGTGCGCTCCTGCCTCTCCTTCTCCACCAGCCGCCTCTCTTGGTTAGCTTCCTGCTTCGCCTGGCTGGCCTTCTCACTCTGCTCCTCCGCTACCAACGCCCTGCGCCTCGAACTCACCTCCCTGCAGACAGAGAAGACATCACAGTGGATAGTCTAATTCACCAACTGTGTGGTCTATCCGACGACTTTATAGGAGAGCCTTAAAGCCTGGCGTGGCATGTACGGTTATGGTGTCCATATTAGGACAGCCTCAGCAGGACGTGTCAGTCTTATTGAGTTGTCATTCTCCTACAGAATGCATTATACTGCGTATACATAGAATATATAACATAAGAACTACATGATGCCACATTTTCTGTAGCCTTACTTTTCGTTGACTTTTGTGTTCTCATCCATCACTTGTCTGAGTTTGTGCCTCAGAGCATCCCTGTCCCCCTCCAGACATCTGTTCTCTTCCAGCAGAGCCTGTTTCTCTCCTGATATCCTGTCTAGCTTCAGCCTTGTCTCAAAATAGTTCTTCTCCGTTTGTGCCAGAAGAAGCTGAGCGTCTTGGTGCTGTTGGAGACAGCATAGACATCATCACAAGCTACTGGGTCTCTTGTATTCTACATAGGGCAAACCTGACTGAGCCAACGGTTAGTGTGTACTATTACTTGTTGCACTACTATAGGACTGTAATTAGTTGCAAACTGAGAGAATTGATACTATAAGCATTATCATCTGACGTGTGTGTGTCTGTGTTCGTGCATGTGTTTAGATACCTGTTTTTTTAGCTTCAGCAGGTCCTCGCTCAGTTGGCTCCTGTCTGCCTCTGTCAGTTCTCTGTCCTGCCTGAGGCTGTGGGCCCGGGCCTCTGCAAGGGCCCTGTGCTTCTCTGCCTCGCCCCGCGCATCGGTCGCCTCATCCGCCACTCGGGTGCACAACGTCGCCCTCTGCTGGGCCAGATACACCTTGTGCTTCAGCTGCGGAGGCCAGAGCGAATGGGTTTTACACACAGAGGAGGAATGTTACTGTTTTCAGCTGTAATTTGACGATGCAGGATTAGACCAGTTTAAGAAGGATGATTTTCAAGTGGAGTTGAAAAGCTATAGTGGCACTGGCAAATGACCTATGAGAACTGGGAGTACTGCTCAATGTGTTGAATTAGCTCGTGTTTTCTACTGCATCGCCGTTAAATAGTGCCTGTCTTTTCTGCTGTGTTGGAGAGAGGGAGAGGAAGAGGGACAGTACCTCTTTGACCTGGGCCTGGAGCTCCTGGTTAAGGTTTCTCAGGTTCCTCATGGTGAGTTCATTCTCTGTCCGCATCATAATCCGCTCCATATGGATCTCATTGGATAGATACTTATTTTCCTTCTTCAGGTCTTCACATTCCTGAGGTTTACATAAACATGGAAACAAGACAGACACATTTTCACTTCTACATTTCTGGGTTTCATACAATCAACACGTGCGCACATGCACATGCATGCACACACTGCCGTCAGGTAGCCTAGCGGTTAAGAGCATTGGGCCAGTAACCAAAAGGTCGCTGGTTTGAATTTCTGAGACGGAAGGTGGAAAAATCTGCCGTTCTGCACTTGAGCAAGGCAGTTAACCCCCAACAACAACTGCTCCCGGGCGCCGATAAGGGGTTGGGTTAAATGCGGAAGTCACATTTCGGTTGAATGCATTCAGTTTTAGAGCTGACGAGGTATCCCCCTTTCCCTCCTAGACCTCACCTTTCTCTTCCTCACCAGCTCTCCTTGCAGATGGTTGATCTGTAGGAAGGATCCGCTGACGTTAACGCTTTGGGCACTAACCGGTCTGACGGCCCGCACAGGCCTCCTGCATGGCCTAGAGAACCCCTTCACCTCCTCCACCTGCTCCTTCCCAAACACTATCCTCCCGCCACCTCCCCCTTTCCCATTCATATTGCTGCTGCTCAGGGAGAAAGACTTGTATATCCCGTTGTCCAGCGCCAGAGGCTTTGGTGAAGAGAGGGACTGCAGGTTGCTGTGAGATGTGGCTCTCAGAGACATGTTGAATCCAGATCCAGAGATGTGGTCCGATTCAACCTTACAAGTTTGGTATACTAGGCTTTGAGTATGGATGGAACTCACCAACTGCCAAATCCCACCAAGAGATACTCTCCTTACTTCAGGAATGAAGTCCTTGTCTAGTGTTGTGTTTACTCCACTGGTCTCTGGGAGGTGAAGGATCCTATCACTGGTGGAATGGATGAAATATTCATTGGGTAATGTGATAGTTCAGCACGAGGGACTGGAGAGAAACCGTACTCTACCGGTTGTGCTTGGAAACCTTAACAGAGTGTGTGGCAGAAGTGCTGGGGTTGGGGGCCTGCTAGCTTGACTAATTACACTGCTACTTAGAGACTACTTAGAGGTGGTTGATATCACCCTCTATGAAGGAATCACTATGGAGGATCAGATTATCATATAACTTCTCTTTAGATTTATGAATATCAGGAAAGTGAGAACAGGGGACTTTTGACTTTACTGACAAACAATTATCACACTATTTACCAGATCGCCTGGATATGTTTTTTATAGAGTGACATAATATCCCACCCTTGTTTCTACACTCTTCACCGACACTGCTGGAAAAGACTGGTGGTCACTCCTGACTTTGGAAGTGTGGCCAATTAGCCTCTACTACACTTTCTGATAGGCTCTCGTCGTATCCTTTACAAACACTGAGCTCCAGTGATCCATTTTACCCCAGAAGTGGACAGGAAACTAACCCTTCTCCCCTTTGGATGTATTATTTACACACAGTAGAACAAATCCCACTACCCTGCTTTGGTTCCACGTGAATCACTACAAAGAATGAACAGACACAACATCCATGACAACGTCTTTCAATCAAAGTGGCATCATGATAACATTATTTGTTCCTCTGGTGATGTAGAGGTTAATCCAGGACCTGCAGTGCCTAGCTCCACTCCTATTCCCCAGGTGCTCTCATTTGTTGATTTCTGTAACCGTAAAAGCCTTGGTTTCATGCATGTTAATATTAGAAGCCTCCTCCCTAAGTTTGCTTTATTCACTGCTTTAGCACACACTGCCAACCCGGATGTCTTAGCCGTGTCTGAATCCTGGCTTAGGAAGACCACCAAAAGCCCTGAAATTTCCATCCCTAACTATAACATTTCCCGCAACGATAGAACTGCCAAAGGGGGCGGTGTTGCAATCTACTGCAGCCTGCAGAGTTCTGTCTTACTATCCAGGTCTGTACCCCAACAATTCGAGCTTCTAATTTAAAAAATCCACCTTTCCAGAAACAAGTCACTCACCGTTGCTGCTTGCTATAGACCACCCTCTGCCCCCAGCTGTGCCCTGGATACCATATGTGAATTGATTGCCCCCCATCTATCTTCAGAGCTCGTGCTGCTAAGTGACCTAAACTGGGACATGTTTAACACCCCGGCCATCCTACAATCTAAGCTTGATGCCCTCAATCTCACACAAATTATCAATGAACCTACCAGGTACATCCCCAAATCCGTAAACACGGGCACCCTCATAGATTTCATCCTAACCAACTCGCCCTCCAAATACACCTCTGCTGTTTTCAACCAAGATCTCAGCGATCACTGCCTCATTGCCTGCATCCATAATGGGTCTGCGGTCAAACGACCACCCCTCATCACTGTTAAATGCTCCCTAAAGCACTTCAGCGAGAAGGCCTTTCTAATCGACCTGGCCGGGGTATCCTGGAATGATATTGACCTCATCCCGTCAGTAGAGGATGCCTGGTAATTCTTTAAAAGTGCCTTCTTCACCATCTTAAATAAGCATGCAACGTTAATAAAAAAAAAAAACAGGAACAGATATAGCCATTGGTTCACTCCAGACCTCTCTGCCCTTGACCAGCACAAAAACATCCTGTGGCATACTGCATTAGCATCGAATAGCCCCCGTGATATGCAACTTTTCAGGGAAGTTAGGAACCAACATACACAGGCAGTTAGTAAAGCTAAGGCTAGCATTTGCAAACATAAATTTGCATCCTGGAGCACAAACTCAAAAAAGTTCTGGGACACTGTAAAGTCCATGGAGAATAAGAGCACCTCCTCCCAGCTGCCCACTGCACTAAGGCTAGGGAACACTGTCACCACCAATAAATCCACCATAATTGAGAATTTCAATAAGCATTTTTCTACCGCTGGCCATGCTTTCCACATGGCTTACCCCTACCCCGCTCAACTGCCCGGCACCCCCCACAGCAACTCGCCCAAGTCTCCACCATTTTTCCTTCACCCACATCCAGATAGCAGATGTTCTAAAAGAGATGCAAAATCTGGACCCCTACAAATCATCTGGGCTAGACAATCTGGACCATTTCTTTCTAAAATGATCTGCCAAAATTGTTGCAACCCCTATTACTAGCCTGTTCAACCTCTCGTATCGTCTGAGATTCCCAAAGATTGGAAAGCTGCCGCGATCATCCCCCTCTTCAAAGGGGGAGGTACTCTACACCCAAACTGCCACAGACCTATATCTATCCTACCCTGCCTTTTCTAAGGTCTTCGAAAGCCAAGTTAACAAACAGATTACCGACCATTTCGAATCCCACCGTACCTTCTCCGCTATGCAATTTGGTTTTAGAGCTGGTCATGGGTGTACCTCAGCCACGCTCAAGGTCCTAAACGATATCATAACCGCCATCGATAAGAGACATTACTGTGCAGCCGTATTCATCGACCTTGCCAAGGCTTTCGACTCTGTCAATCACCACATTCTTATCTGCAGACTAAACAGCCTTGGTTTCTCAAAAGACTGCCTCGCCTGGTTCACCAACTACTTCTCTGATAGAGTTCAGTGTGTCAAATCGGAGGGTCTGTTGTCCGGACATCTGGCAGTCTATGGGGGTGCCACAAGGTTCAATTCTCGGGCCGACTCTCTTCTCTGTATACATCAATGATGTCGCTCTCGCTGCTGGTGAGTCTCTGATCCACCTCTACACAGACGACACCATTCTGTATACTGCTGGCCCTTCTTTGGACACTGTGTTAACTAACCTCCAACGAGCTTCAATGCCATGCAACTCTCCTTCCGTGGCCTCCAATTGCTCTTAAATGCAAGTAAAACTAAATGCATGCTCTTCAACCGGTCGCTGCCCGCCCGATTAGCATCACTACTCTGGACGGTTCTGACTTAGAATATGTGGACAACTACAAATACCTAGGTGTCTGGTTAGACTGTAAACTCTCCTTCCAGATCTCCAATCTAAAATTAAATCTATAATCGGCTTCCTATTTCGCAACAAAGCATCCTTCACCCAAACATACCCTCGTAAAACTGACCATCCTACCGATCCTCGACTTCGGCGATGTAATTTACAAAATAGCCTCCAACACTCTACTCAACAAATTGGATGCAGTCTATCACAGTGCCATCCGTTTTGTCACCAAAGCCCCATATACTACCCACCACTGCGACCTGTATGCTCTCGTTGGCTGGCCCTCGCTTCATACTCGTCACCAAACCCACTGGCTCCAGGTCATCTACAAGTCTCTACTAGGTAAAGCCCTGCCTTATCTCAGCTCACTGGTCACCATAGCAGCACCCACCCGTAGCTTACGCTCCAGCAGGTATATCTCACTAGTCACCCCCAAAGCCAATACCTACTTTGGCTGCCTTTCCTTCCAGTTCTCTGCTGCCAATGACTGGAACGAACTGCAAAAATCAGTTGGTCGTCATTGACATTGCGTAGGCTTAAACAATGGTATACACTGATTTATAAGGCCATATTGGGTAAAATGCCATTTTATCTGTTCTTTTTCAGTCAGGTCGGTAAATAAATATAAATGACGGTCCCATTCTCATTTGCTTCTAACAGTACCAAAAATTAGAACAGGTCATGGTAGAAATAGTTTTAGTTACTTATCCCCGTGGTCCTGGAATTCTCTCCTGAACATTTAAAAATTTGATGATCTAGTTTTGTTGGTGGAGTTTAAACACTTGATCGATGTATATATGATAGAAGAGTGTAATTGTCTTTAGGACAGCTGTTTTTAGTCAAGACTTTTGTGTTTTTAACGTAATATGTAATTTTTGTAGTGTATGTGTGTTTATAGTTTTGTTTAATGTTGTGTTAGTGTATGTAAGTTGTTTTGTCTGAAACGTGTTCCCCCTGCTGCTATTGGACCAGGTCCCTGTATAAATAAAATAAAAATAAAATAAAACTATCTATAAAAATTTTAATAAGGGAAATTCCTGTATTATTCTATGAATGAAGCGCTTTTGATGTATTGTTTAGGGGTTGGCGTGGTATCCAGGAAGAATGGCCTTGACACAAGACCTGTGTAGGGCCGTATTCTACAGTAACCTTGAACAGGCAGGATGTACTTGACAAGGTCTTTAACACTGAGATATTCTGATGACGTACAATTGACATTTTTTTATCACTCCGTACAAGCATTTTTTTGGAACAATGTCAATTTTCAAAACAGTAAATGCATTTTCAAAAGATAAATATATGAATCAAAACTATATTAGAATGTGAAAATTGCAAATACATTCATCAAAAGAACACGACTGCCTGCAAAAAAGATCAACGAAATCATACTAATATATCGAGTCCAAGCAGACAAAACAGAAAGTTAGTCTGTCTTTTAAAATTCCCATGTAGATAGATACATTTTCTTTTGCAGTCACTAAATCATTATGATCAAAATTGGAAGTATTAATATTCAAAGGTGCAGAATTACTCTCCTTTCATGCATATTTTACCAAAAGATTTCATACACATCAAAACAAATATTATTCCTGATAATTATTTTAATAAAAAATAAGCACATTGTGTGCTGGATTCATTAATCGGTATCATCCCAATCCAAATCGATGTATTCAATACATAGGCTGGTTTGCTCATAGTTTTCTAGACCATTGGTGCACAGAAACACAATCCACAATAGAAATAAGGAAAGATGAATACAGTGGAGGAACACAACTGATATGAATTTATTGGCCTCAATCCACACCAAAGCTCTGTGATGGAAGGTCACAATGTTGGAGATGACTTCCGACTAACCCAAAGTTACTTAGAACTAACCCAACTTCATTCTCTGCATCTATGCATGTCCACGATATTGTAACAAATAATAAACATTAGACAGTCCCATTGCCTAGATATTTCCTATATTGTACATGGTATGACACTGATGGGATGATTTATAATTGTGTGCAGTAGTATTTACTGACTGCCGAAAACAGTTAACATAAGTGCACAAATTTCTCTTCTGATGAAAATAATGTCTTACTATTCTGTGAACAAAACACTTAACAGTGAATTTTGTATTCACTGATGACATTCGTATTTAAAGTTTTGCAAAAGGTGGTCTAAGATATGCAAGTCAGGTACAAAGCCAGAGGGGTACTCCAGGCCAAAATGCAGTTGGTGGTACAGTAATTGAAAAAGGTTGGGAACCACTGCTATAAACCGATCCACTGTAGATTTCAACACAAAACTGTATCAGTGTGGCAACTGTTTTAAAGGATAGGATCACCCCCCCCCCCCCCCTCCAATCCTCAGTTTATGAACCGTGCATTATATCCCAAGACTCAATTCTAATATCGCCTGCATTACGACCCGCTTCCTGTGTTTCCTATGGGACCAATCAAATGTGGTGTTTTGCTGTGGAAATCTACAGATCAGAAGATGAGACCATAAAATCTGTGACGCAGAGAAAATACTGGATTTAAAAAAAAAAAACTTCCTCTGTGTGTGTTTATGTTGTTTATCAGGAAGATGGAGGAACAGTGTGGCATCGTTTAGTAGTTTGATGAGTTGTTTTCATTCAACAATGGCTTTTCTCCACTCTTCTTAATGACTCTCTTGATGTCATTATGGGAAGGGGAATTGGCAATTCTTTCATGTTATGTGTGAAGAAAAAAAAATCTGATTCCGAACATCACTCGTTAATGTGTCCCATTCTTAAAACATAGTTTCCGATCTCAAGCAGTAACCCGACAACGAAGCCACGTCTTCCTCAGCCAAGCCTCTCTTTAAAAATCAATTGGTTGCACCCACTAACCCTCACTGGGTTATGTGAACACGTTGTAGCCTGTATTCTTTGATGTGAGTGTCTGGCAGGTAGCCTACAGTTCCATGTTGATCTAAAGAGATGGGAAGAGCGTCCAATCACCAGGTCAAAGAGCAGCAGAGGGAAAACCCCTTGAGAATCAGTGCTATGTTGTGAAGAAGAGCCTCCTCCTCCACTTATAGATTGGCCTGTCACACCAACCATAACTCTGCTAGAACTAAGTGCTGGTGAAACAAAAACACAAGTGGTTGAAAACCGGTCCTGTCGAAATGAGGAATGGGTCCTTGATTGTTGTTTTCCTGTCTGGCAGATACTGTGTTCTAAATCAACCGCTAAATATGATATTATGTGCATTTGTAGACAATGCATTGGCTGTTTGTTATGACATTTCATCACATCTCATGATGAATTCATCCTGGGTCAAATGCTCACATTCGCCCTCCTGAACCCAGAATATAGCTATATCATATATTCTATAAAAAGAATATGTTATTTCACAATTCATAAGTTATTATGTAATAATAAAAACATATATGTGTGAGAGGTGAATCCAGAACAGGCTGTGCTCCAGAGCTGCCCCCATTTGGTTTTTAAAGGTATGTGTGGCCCCCAGTGGCCCTTGATTCGGGGGCTCCAAACAGATTTGGCCCCTCTTCCTGTTTCCTCTTTCCCAGTGTCCTCTCTGACTATGTCCCAAATGGAACCCTATTCCCTTTAAAGAGCACTACTTTTGACCAGGGCCCATACATGTAGGGGGGTGGGGCATTTTGGACTAAGCCTCTGTCGTCACCCCTGGAAGTGGACATTATGTTTGGTGAAAGTTGTCCCGCTCACTCTCTTTATTCTGGTAGCATCTTCACTATAGTGCACCATTAAGAGTCTGATATTAAATGTTACCAGACAAACCATGGCAAGGGTCTGGCTCTTTTCTTGCCTTCTGTTCACCATGGCTGTGTATGCACTGACTTTTGAATTCAATCTCATTAAAGGTAAGGCACCTTTTTGGTTTGATGGGATTAAAAAAAAAAATTATCAATATGAAAGAAGGGATGCTGCAAATGTTTAGAGTTTCGTTGCATTGTTATGGGCCCGGGCAATACTTATTTATAACCATTTTGATTACACTTCCCTGAAGCAATCAGAAATAATGCTTTATTACTTGTTATCAGCATGCATGAGCACCCATGTCTTATTAATGTGTTTATAATATGTCATATATTTCTATGTGGAATTTCTTTAATGGATGAAACATATTAAGTTATTTAGGATCATTTTTAGATGATAGTAAGACATAACAAGTTATTCAAAGTCAACAACTTATGACAAGTCTTATAATGCATTACACATAGATCTATTTAAATAATAGTAATAATGTTTTTTTTGCAGTTTTCACTACTATTGTGTGTAGTCTACTCTTATTGCAATACATTCCGTCTGATGGATTTGATTTGTGCAGTTTTCCCTGAGGTTGGCAGAATCTCTGGAGTGTCCATGGTGTCTTACGGGAATCAATATGCCCTGAACGCCTCTCAGGCTAGAGCCATGTGCCTGTTCCTGAACATCACCATAGCGACCAGGGAACAGGTCCATACTGCTCAGCAACATGGACTGGAGACGTGTGGGTATGCTGAACACTGTAGGGTGGGGTGGTGGCAGAAATGTCCCACTGGGCACGTCCCCTTTTAAGGGACTGCAAATTGTGTATGTGTGCATATACAGGATGATGGAGGTAATAGACTTGTTAAATTACGTCGATAGTTCTACATGTTTAACCAAAATAGTAAAACATTTATTTATATAAATTCCAAGAAGTAACAATTCCTGTAGTGTTAAAGTTGGAGATCTGTACCGTACATCTCCTAGAGACATTATACATTTGACCAATACATTTGTAAAAAGCACAGCACAAATAAAACATCTCAGAGCAGGGTTAAATATCCGCTACAAAATAATATCTCATGTGTGGTCTTTCAAACAGATATGGCTGGATAGATGAACAGATTGCAGTTATCCCTCGCATTGTGCAGAGCATGAAATGTGGCAGGAATAACATTGGGTTAATACCATGGAGAGCACCGATAAACAAACCCTTTCATGTGTTTTGTTTCAATTTAACAGGTAACTTGTATATATATATAACTTGTATATATTTAATTATCATGCATGTTAAATTAACTAAAGCAAAGCATTGATCATAAACATGTAGCAATGAAAAATGCTTTTGAAAAATAGTTTGAATGTGCTTTACTTTAGAAAATGTACTTGTTGATGCCTTCGCTCACCCCATGCAGATTTAGAGAATCCTTTGGATATCACAACACCTAAAGTCCAGACCACAACAAAAACTATGACCACTACAACAGTCTCAACATCAGCACCAACTACTACCAAAACTGTGAAAAACAGGGTCAAGACAACACCTAAAGTTCCAGCACCTAAATCAACAACACAAGTCTCAAGATTGGCCCCCGCTACCACAACAACGACCACTTACCTGGTCCAGTCAACAACCAGCTTCATCTCCACCTCTCCTCCTCCCTCCCCATCCCCCTCGTCCCTCCCTTGTCCCACTTCCCTCTCTCACTTACTTCCCACATCCTCTCGCTCTCCCCCCAGCTCTTTCTCTCCCTCATCTGCACCTCTCATCTCGTTTTTGTCTTTCACCTCTTCCTCCCTCGTTTCCTCTCCTTCTCAAAACACCTCCACCAACCACATCGAGAGCCCTGTCAGAGGTAGGTGGTCATCCTCAAATTGCTTTTTTTGTATTGTCAATTACATTTATGATCAGATTCCATTTTAGATTGTTATAATATATTTGACACACCTTTATCCTTTCAGCAATATCTACGGCGCTCCTCATCATTCTACTCTTGCTGGCTGCGGCAGTAGCAGTGTGTTACTACAAAACGTGGGTCTTATGTTTATATTGCTGTGTACTTACTTTGATCATAAGCATGTTATACATATTATACTATACGTTGATTATTAGGATTTTATACATGATTATACGTGAAGATATTTATAACTAACCCAAAATAGTTCATCTGTGTCGTTTACAGTGGAAGGAAATGAAGCATAGTAGGCAGAACAAGCAAAGAGGTGGGCAAAGCCAAGCACAAGATCCTAATGGCGCGTTGTAGCGTGTATTTGCATATTTCCGTTAGGGAACCTCTCCTCTGTGAAGTGCGCATGTGCACAAACTCATTTCGACCTTGCACTCCTTCTAAACAACGCAATTTAAAAAAACTTTGGCAAAGCGTCAAGTCTATAAAACGTAGTGCATTGTGTTCGTAACAGAGTTTAGTTTTGGGAAAAGAAAAATGTATTGAGATCAGATGTTTCATCGATGAGAAAACTGGCAGAATGTCGGCTCAGTTTCACCTAGTTCCATCCGTGACTGGACTTTTTTCTCACTACCAAATTTGGTGGTGGGAAAATATACTAAACGGATGCTTCAGCTTTATACCCCCTTTGACGTGTCTGTGGTAAAAATGCACTATAACTGTTGGCGTAACATGTTACCATTTGCTCTTCTTCTCTCCATGTTTCCTTTAAATTTACTTCAAAGGACCAGGGGTGTTTTCCCAATCCAATTCTGGCGCAGAGGACAGCACAACTTGAAGGATGACATAGAGACTGAGATGTGGAGACACACAGACAGTGAGATGGATCTGCAGGACCCACAACAGAGAGAAGGAGGAGAGGAGAATGGAGACAGGAAGTCCACCAGTGACATCATCGTCAGTAATCCAGAGACCACAACAAATGGCCCTTAGTAGCAATATACAGCCATGTTGAGGGGGATTTACAGTGCTGAAAAAGACATTAGCAAAATATATTGTTGACTAACAGGAACAGCAGAAATAAGTATTAGGAACTGTACAAATAATAGTTTTCAGATAATGTTGAAAACAACAATGTTTCTGATAATTCAATGTCTTTTTTGTTTTATAAATGATTGTAAACAATCAAACAAAAATATTTTCCTTTGCCTAGATTCACTGTCATCTATTTATTTCAGTTTTTTTATTGATTCATTTGATTTGTCTGTCCAACTTGTATTTTTTTTACAGTTTTAAGTCACATTTTGTTTTATGAGTTGCAGCAAAAAATGAATGCTATTAAAATGTTGATTTATTGGGTAGGGTCTAGTGCAGTGGTTTCCAACCAGGACTCCTGGGGGTACTTAGCCTATCCCCAGTAGTTCCCAACCAAGGGTACTAGGACCCCTGGGGGTACTTGGCCTATCCCCAGTAGTTCCCAACCAAGGGTACTAGGACCCCTGGGGGTACTTGGCCTATCCCCAGTAGTTCCCAACCAAGGGTACTAGGACCCCTGGGGGTACTTGGCCTATCCACAGTGTGTTCTTGAGAGGACTCGAGACCATAGGCTTACTGGTACAATGCACATGAGGGGGTACTTCCGAGGAACTCAGGGCTGGTGGTACAGTCAAGAAAATGCAGCTGGTGGTACAGTCAGGGGCATCATGCACCCCAAAAATCTGAGGGGGCACAAAGTACGTGAGGGTGGCTGGAGTTGGTTCGCATGGACCTAGTTAGATAAGTTTAGATTTGTCAAACACCTGAAACAACTTTTTCCTGCAATCTACAGCCATAATCATTATGCTCAGTGCTTGACTTGGACTGAAATAGGTTCTGGTACTCATTATTTATGTACCTTTATTTAACTAGGCAAGTCAGTTAAGAACAAATTCTTATTTACAATGACATCCTAGGAACAGTGGGCCTTGTTCAGGGGCAGAATGACAGATTTTTACCTTGTAAGCTCAGGGATTTCATCTAGCAACCTTTTGGTTACTGGCCCAACACTCTAACTACTAGGCTACCTGCCGCCCCAATTTTGGTTGCAGGTACTTTTGAGCTAATATTCTATAAGAGGAACAGGAGCTCAAGCAGTAGAACATTTGAGGTGCCGGTGAGCTCCTGCGCTGATTATGCTTAATTCTATATATATATTTTTTAAACATTTTTCTGCATATCTAAGCATACATCTTGAGCTTTCTGTATCCTCCTGACTGGTGGTTCTTTTTTAAAAGAAACTACATATGGTTCTCTGCTAAATTCTGGGTAACAGAAAGGAATATGAGTCTTATTCAGTATGTTTAGTTATTGCATGCTTTTCTAAAGTCTACCAACCTTGCCATCAGGCATGCCAGCATGCCAGGCATGCCAGCGAAGATAGTTAGACAAGCTAGTGAATCTAACTTAATTGATAGCTTGAAATGGCTTCTTGGTAGCTAACATTAGTTATGAGGTTGGGAGATTGGGAACCTAAATGGGCTTTCATAAAATTGCAAGGTGACTAGTAGTATTACAGAGAAACAAAACCAAAAAATTATAATTGTAAATTATTATTGTTACAGGACAAATCTAAGGGGGCATGTCTCCCTGTGCCCCCTATGGGCATGATGCCTCTGGGTACAGTAACCTAAAAAGGTTGGGAACCACTGGCCTAGAGAATACGTTTTGGGTTGGTGGAGACTGTTCCCTTACAAAAGAATATTGCAGTCAGAGTGCAGTATAACTACAGTTAGAGTGCAGTATACTGTAACTGCAGTATGCTGAAAATACTGCAGTAATTTTGCAAGTAAGTACACTGCAGTTATTCTACAATTACTGCGTCCAAAATACCACAGTTGAATGCAGATTCTGCACTTTTACTGCAGTTTCAAAAGGGCAATCGTTTTTTGTAAGGGTTGCGTTTCACTGCCATCTACTGGCAGGAGAGGCTTCTTTAATGAGTAAAGCCAGTGTGTCTATGTATGAGGATGACTCAACACTATACATGTCAGCTACAACAGCGACTGAAATGACTGCAACACTTAACTAAGAGCTGCAGTTAGTTTCAGAGTGCGTGGCAAGGAATAAGTTAGACCTAAATATTTCTAAAACTAAAAGCATTCACTAAACCATAAACCTCAACTACATATTGTAATAAATCATGTGGAAATTGAGCAAGTTAAAGTGACCAAACTGCTTGAAGTAACCCTGGATTGTAAACTGTCACGGTCAAAACATATTAATACAACAGTAGCTAAGATGGGGAGAAGTCTGTCCATAATAAAGTGTTACTTTACCTTCTTAACAACACTATCATCAAGGCAGGTCCTACAGGCCCTAGTTTTGTCACACCTGGACTATTGTTCAGTCATGTGGTCAGGTGCCACAAAAAGGGACTAATGAAAATCGCAATTGGCTCAGATCAGGGCAGCATGGCTGGCCCTTGGATGTACACAGAGAGCTAATATTAATAAAATGGATGTCAATCTCCCCTGGCTCAAAGTGGAGGAGAGATTGACTTCATCCCTACTTGTATTTATGAGAGATATTGACATGTTGAATGCACCGAGTTGTAGCTGTCTGTTTGAACTACTGGCACACAGCTCAGACACCCATGCATACCCCACAAAACAAGAGGTCTCTTCACAGTCCCCAAGTCCAGAACAGACTATGGGAGGCACACAGTACTACATAGAGCCATGACTAGATGGAACTCTATTCCACATCAAGTAACTGATGCAAGCAGTAAAATTAGATTTAAAAAAACAGATACAAATACACCTTATGGAACAGCGGGGACTGTGAAGCAGCAACACAACATAGGCACAGACACATGCATACGCACACGATAACATACACACATGTACACGTGGATTTTGTACTACAGATATGTGGTACCGGTGGAGAAGAGACCTTGTAAATGTATTGTAATTTTTTTTTAAATGGTATAAACTGCCTTAATTTTACTGGACCGCAGGAAGAGTAGCAGCAGCTAATGGGGATCCATAATAAATACAACCCGGTGTTCGTACTGACGATTTTCGCTTTGCGCATGCCCACTAATATCTAGTGGTTACTATACCCGGGAATGAACGAGTTCGAGGCAGAAAATAACTTCTCTCTTTGATCTTAATTATTCCGTATTAAAGTCGTTACGGAACTATCAGTCTGCCATAATGCGACGTTTCGGTTCTGTGCAACAAAAGATATCTTGTGTGTTTTTGACTGAGGTGAAAGAGGAACAATCCAGAAAACGCGAATGTCAAGTGAGTATGAGTTACTGCAGTTAGCAGCTAACGTTAGATCGCTAACGTGCGTTGCTAACTAGTTAGCGTACGCCAGGTAAAATAACTCAAATTAACAGTTAGAATATATCCTAAATACTACTGTATACATGAATGGTTTTGTAGATTAATTTTGTATTTGTTTTCCTAATAGCTACGTTTTGTTATTATTCTTACTCTGCACCATAGTTAGGTGGATACTAAGCTAATGCTAACGAGCTAATACGTCAACACAGCAGCAGTTTATTGGTTAGTGATGCAGTCTGATGTTACCCCATTGAATGAAAACCAGAGCCATGTTCAGTACGAAAACGTGGAACGTTGCAGATAGAAATGCCATGACTAAAGCTGACGTGATTTAATATTATATATACCAAAGAGATGTTTGCTCTAACTACATCATACATTTCTATCTCAACCTTGTCCCGTTGAACACGGCCCAGTTGAGCTCTTGAAATGTGTCCACTGTAAGGGTGATTTCACCATCTTCTCTCTTTTGTAGCACCAATATGAGGGGTTATGGCAGGGGAAACGGTGTTACAGAATAAACTGCTATTTATTCTGTTACCTATTATATTTACATGTTAATATTATCTTCTGATTACAATTATTCTCATCTTTTTACTAAATGCAATCTATTAGCCTCCAAAATGTAAGTTAGTATATCTAGCTGTCTGAAAACACATTCTGATAGAATGGCTTGTCTTGCACAAAGTAAAAACCCAGAGTGGAATGTTAGAAAAAGATCTTGGTAACTTTCTAAACATAGCAATGTGATGGCAAGGAGAAGTCAAATCACAAAATAGGTGAAATGAACTGGCAAAAGAGTTGAGTCCTCATTCAAAGGCAAGGGAAGTGTGAATAAAAAGAGAACAGTTATTTAGCTTTTTTTTTTTTTACCCCAGAGTTAGAGGAATATATGTGAGAACACCATAAGATGCACATATCTTTATGTATATTCTATGACAACAAACACATTTCAATTGATATGGCACAATACAACAAAATATGACCATAGTTTTTAGGTTATGATTGATATATATATATTTCTAGCAACTTTGATTTACCGGTGACAACAAACACATTTCAATTGATATGGCACAATACAACAAAATATGACCATAGTTTTTAGGTTATGATTGATATATATATATTTCTAGCAACTTTGATTTACCGGTAGCTGCTTATAAAAGACAGTCAGTTGCACTTACTATGCAGGAAATCTTCACCTTAATGATCTCGTGTGTAATGATATGTCCCTTTTCGCTATCTTTTTTCTAACAGCAATTTCAGGTTGTAGCCACCAAACATGTGAACCCTATAGCACTGGAATCGAATATTGACTGTGCACTTGCCACAGAAAAGCTGGATGGCACCTGCTGCTATGTTTCAATTTATAAAGGTGAGTGTTGAACTGCATAAATGAACACTGCATAAATTAACATTGCAGTCCACACACCTGGGCCTTTATGCCCTCGTTATGGAAAAAATGAAGTTCCGTCAATGAAATGTCTACACTGTAAATGGTTTCTTTCTTTTCCAGGGCAATCATACCTCTGGGCTCGACTAGATCGGAAGCCCACCAAGCAGGCAGACAAGAGGTTCAAGAAGCATCATTATTCCCACAAAAGTTGCAAAGGTTTCACCTGGAATGTGAAAGAAGACTTTAAGACGGTTCCAGAGTCTTGGGTCCCGGCACACAGAGTTCAGCACCACAATGGACAGCCTGTACCAGATGACCACGGACACATCCCAGGTGGGACACACTATATATGGACACACTCCTCGAGCTGGTTTCCCGGACACTGATTAACCCTAGTCCTGGACTAAAAGGCCTGTCACTCACTCGCTTTTCACTATTTTCTATTTACAAACAGTATGTCCTTTATATGGGAACTAAAATACTGATTGTACTTTCTCAATGTATGTTCAGGTTGGGTTCCAGTGGAGAAAGACAACAAGCAGTACTGTTGGCACTCATCTGTTGTGGACTATGATGCTGGTGTAGCGCTGGTTCTGAGGCCCAGTGCTGAGAATGAAGACCTGCTAGAGATCACCATGGTACCACTGGCTGATCTCCTGGAGCAAACCCTGGAGCTTATTGGAACCAACGTCAATGGGAACCCATATGGTAAATGTGACATACAGTCCAAGTCCGCCACTGTACATGTACACATGCACTTCTGAACTGGCCTTTTAGCAAATCATCTACATATTGTGTCGTTTCTGACAGGGTTGGGAAGTAAAAAGCAGCCTGTCCACGTCCTGGTTGCCCATGGGAGTGTACACATCAGGAACCCTCCCCCGGTGGACTTCCAGCAGTTGTGTTCCTGGTTCCAGGACAGCCAGGAGGGCCGTGTTGAGGGCATCGTCTGGCACTGTAATGACGGGACCCTGGTCAAGGTAAGCACTCAAGAACCCACCAGAGGCTCCTATTATGCAATTAAATTGAGACTTGGACTGTGGTATGTCTTCAGATTTTCTTTCATCACATCATAATGAAATTATGAAAAGTGTGTTATTTTGTTTCCTCCAGGTCAGGAGCTTTGACATTTAAGTGGTAAAACCAGTGTTTGTTTGTTTGGCTGTAGCTCCATCGTCATCACCTGGGGCTGAGATGGCCGGACGGCGACACCATCCTGAACGCTCGGCCTGTGGTCGTCCACGTCGACGGGACCATACGAGAGTATCACATCACCAGCAAGGACTTGTTTACATCTCTATCTCAGTTAAACGGACATCGTTTCAGCAGACTGCAGGACATCCAGTTTGACCCTTAACCTTTATTTAACCAGGAAGTCCTATTTAGGTCAGAAGACCTTTATCCCTAAATCCACCAGGAGCCGCCCGGAGTCTTAAGAAACATTCCTGTTTGTAATAATCCATGAGTCAGTGGGATCGGTCGGGCTCACTTGGGGTAATAATGTCTCAGTGATTATGTGAAGGTCTATGTCCTTAGAGTTGGAAATGTGTGATAGCAGTGCAGCAATGGCAGCTTTCTGTGTTATCAATTTCATTCATCCCTCCATCCCAATCAATTTCATTCATCCCTCCATCCCATTCATTTTTCCCATAGGGATTTTACCCTATGACAGACAATCTCAGTATACAACAAATTATTGCTCACGTATACCCTGTAATTATATAGCATTAGAAAGCTTAGATTCACAGCTATCCATCAGATACATTCTCGCAATGTTCAGGTCAACGGTACATATTAGATGGACCTGTATAAATTGCTTTAAAAAGGAAATCCGGATACATTTTAAACTTTGTTTAACAGGTCATGACAGGTCATGAAATTACATTTCAAATTATATATAAATAACCTACTTTGAATGCGCTAGCTACAACTATTGTAAAAAAATAAATAAAAATAAATCGCCCATATTGTGCCATTGACATTAGAACGTTTTAAGCTTAACCATTAAATTACATGTAATGGGGCAGCTACGCTTTTGGATTGTAACTTTGGTAATAGGAACACCACATTTCATACGCTCGGCTAGAACAGGGTTTAAAAAATATTTGTAGATACAGGGCCACTACAGCATTAACCCCACTGAAGCCTTTTTCCAATATGGCCGCCAAACAACACAATTGGGTGTTATCGGATACATTTTGCATTACCATACCTGTATGGAATATAATTATATTAGAATACATCTTGATTTAGACTAACTATGTGTAATGGTTTGCTGCTCTCATCATCCAGATATTAGGTTAAAACATATTGGCATTCCTATGGAATTTTACATTGTAATGTATGCAAACCGTTTCCAGTCCTCTGTTAATGAAAACCGTTAATGTCATTGTCATCAGCTCACATCCATGTCTATTCACATGTACATATCCATTTTCCATGTTTGAAGATTAAATATAGCAATTACTGATCATAACAGCTTCTTGGGCATATTCTAACCACAATTATGTCAGTAATTTAACATTGTTATATGTCTGGCACACCTGACTAATTTGGTTGTGTATTCTACATCACTAAGAACATTTCAAGATATTATTGGGCATAATATAATTATTTCATACAGGTATGGTAATGCAACATTTATCCAATAAGATAATTTTTAGTTTTGGCGGCCAAGGTTTGGGGAAAAATTCTGTGGGGTTAATGCGTGAATCCTGTGATGGTCCTGAACACTCTAAGAATGTCTCTTATGGAACACAGAAAGCTACCATTGCTGTACTACTATCACACATTTTCTAACTCTTGGGACAGACCTTCACTTTTTTTTTTGTTGAGACGTCGTCACCACAAGAGAGCCTGACGGCCCATATTTAGGGGCCTGGGTCCAGGACTGTAAGCTTCCATGCTGTATTTCCATTAGTATGGTTGAAACAATGGTGAGTGCAGCGTTCAATCTGGTTTAACCTGTCTTCCAATATGAACGAACCTGCCAAATAAAAAGCCTGTAAATATATTGAATATGTGTAGCATAAGTATCATGTACATATCTTTTTACCAAATATCTATTTCAAAAGCTATTCCAAATTGTTTTTGCCCTTAAATTAAAAGCACAATTCGGCCATTGTAGTCACTGATGTACACATATGCACATTAAATCTGCTTTATTGATAGAAGTAACGCAATAGAAAACGTATCAAACACAATCTAGCCAACATACTGTGCCTTCAGAAAGTATTCACACCCCTTAACTTTTTACACATTTTGTTATGTTGCAGCCTGAATTTAAAATTTATTAAATTGAGATTGTGTCACTGGCCTACACAACACCTCATAATGTCAAAGTGGAATTATGTTTTTAGATTTAAAAAAAATTCAAATTAATTAAAAATGAAAAGCTGAAATGTCAAGTATTCAACATTTTCTTAAGTTACATAAGTTGAATAGATGTTTTTATAACATGATTTTTGATTTACTACCTCATCTCTGTACCCCAAAGGTATAATTATCTGTAATGTCCCTTAGTTGAGAAGTTAATTTAATTTGTAAATATTTTATTTGTCCCTTTTCTCTCCTTCAAAACAAAACAAACATATACACATACAAACAGTAACCACATCTCTTCTGCCCAGACATGCATGCTCACACCCCCATTCCCAGTGCCTGCATCGTCACTTGCCACCTGGTCCTAAATTGCACCAATTTGTTCTTCTCAGTCACCCATGCTATTTCAATAATAAATAATTAGATTTGTCCATCGTGTCAATGATGGCGGATTGATTTACTTCCAAGTTTTTAATATATAAAAAAATATCTAAATAAGTGATGAGAAAATAATTGTCCAGCACATTGGGTATCTCACTATACCCCCATATGTCATGTCTTGAAATATGCAAACAGATGTAATAAAAGCAAGTTTAAGTTGTAATACTTCTGACAGCCAACTTTCTAGCACCCCCTAGCAATGACATTGAGCAGTGAATTTCAAACACAGATTCAACTGCAAATAACGGAGGTTTTCCAATGCCTCGTAAAAAATAAAAAAAGCAGACGTTGAATATCCCTTTGAGCATGGTGAAGTTATTAATTACACTTTGGATGGTGTATCAATACACCCAGTCACTACAAAGATACAGGGACCCTTCCTAACTAAGTTGCCAGAGAGGAAGGAAACCTGCTCAGGGATTTCACCATGACTTTAAAACAGTTGTGATAGGAGAAAATTGAGGATGGATCAACAACATTGTAGTTACTCCACAATACTAACCCAAATGACAGAGTGAAAAGACGAAAGCCTGTACAGAATAAAAATATTCCAAAACATGCATCCTGTTTGCAATAAGGCACTAAAGTAAAACTGCAAAAAAATGTGGCAAAGAAATGAACTTTATGTCCTGAATACAAAGCTTTTTATGTTTAGGGCAAATCCAACACATCACTGAGTACCGCTCTTTATATTTTCAAGCATGGTGGTGGCTGTATCATGTTATGGGTATGCTTGTCATTGGCAAGGACTAGGGAGTTTCTTAGGATAAAAATAAACAGAATAGAGCTAAGCACATGCAGAATCATAGAGGAAACCCTGGTTCAGTCTGCTTTCCAACACACTGGGAGACAAATTCACCTTTCAGCAGGACAATAATCTAAAACACAAGGCTAAATTTACATTGGAGTTGCTTACCAAGTTATTGAATGTTCCTGAGTGGCCTAGTTACATTTTTGATTTAAATCAGCTTGAAAATCTATGGCAAGACTTGAAAATGTCTAGCAATGATCAACAACCAACTTGACAGAGTTTGAAGAATTGTAAAAACAATAATGTGCAAATATTGTACAATCCAGGTGTGCAAAGCTCTTAGAGACGTACGCAGAAATGCTCACAGCTGTATGTATTGATTGATTGACTCAGGGGTGTGAATACATATGCAAATTAGATATTTATGTACTTCATTTTCAATACATTTGTAAACATTTCTAAAAACATGTTTTCACTGTGTCATTATGGTGAATTGTGTGTAGATGGATCAACATAAAAAAAATCCATTTTAAATTCAGGCTGTAACACAACAAAATGTGTAATAAGGGGTATGAATATTTTCTGAAGGCACTGTATATAAATGTAAAAAACTATTTGACAAGTATGTAAAATCCCTGCTACATTGTCTGAACAAAACAAAACTGCCCCAGGAGGAGAAACACAATGACATTCAACTTCATCTTCTAGACAACATTCACATTAAAACCATATAAATACTATATATTTAAGACATTTAATGGTTTAAAAGGCACAATATCCATCCCGTGTTAGCTGATGGACACATCAGGGATATCTGCAGCTCCTACACCAAACTGTTCACACACTTTCTTCAGTTGCTCCTCCAGAACAATGTTCTTCTTCACCTCCAGATTGTAATTAAACTTCAGATCCTCAATCTCCTCAAAGAATGTCGGGTCAAAGTTCTCCAGTTCCATCTTCATCTTTTTTACTTCGGCCTGGAATCGGGAAGGTAATCAAAAATATGTTCACAGAGGAATAGATAAAATTAAAATAAAAAATGTTTTTACTTTTCTACACTCAAAACAACCCAAATAGATGAGGTAATAGATCGGAGAAGTCACAATACCTGCAACTGTTTTTTTTCCTCGCCAGTGGCCTTCAGCAGGGCTTGTAGCTCCTCATACCCTGACGACAAAAACATGACACTTGTTGATGTGCATATTGTGCTAGTTAGTTACTGCGCCTGTTTAGGTTCTGCAGCATTCCTGAACAGTACAGGTTTTGTTTGACATCACAGAACATGCATGAACACATCAATAATGCACATCTTCCACCTCGAAGTGGAAACTTGTCAAACAGGACCACTTTGCTTTTACATGTCTCACCTGGCTCAGCAGAGGTTGTCTCATACTTCTTAGTGTAGTCACTACGCTTCTGTACCAGCTCTTCCTTCTCCAGCTGGTTATTGGTCAATCTAAAGACAAAACGGGATAGACATTCCTGTGTGACTAACGGATGGCAAATCAAATGTCTAATTTTCATGACCAAATTTGACCCGTCGGTGTAGTAATAGATATTACAAACATAAATGCTGTTTTCAATTTCCTTCACTTTGTTGTTTACATTAACGTATGGTTCACACATAGCTAACACATTTTGATAACGCATTCCCATGTTAGCTATGTGTGAACCATATGTTTGTAATGCTATTGTATGCAAAGGCAATCAGGTTAGATGTATCACAAGTTTGTCTACATTGAAGAGCTGGCCTATGGGATATATTCACCTCGTTGACTGGAACTCCTTGGCGAGGCCTGACTCAGTGTTTGCTGCGGTGGGAAAGTTGTTTAACAGCTTCACCTTCAGAACAAACAAAAACTGTTTTCACCACCATTAAAATAATGTAGCATAGTACTAGAATGCTACTTCATTTTCTTTATATAAACAATCTGGTTTGATTAGCCCAGAACGACAATAGTACATCATATATGGCACCCTATTCTGTATGTAGTGCACTACTTTTGACCAGAGCCCTATGAGCCGTGGTTAAAAGTATTACACTATATAGGGAACAGGGTGCCATTTGAGACTCAACCAATGAGAAAAATCAAGAATCGCACAGTGATTTCACAGTCTACGCAATCAGAGCTATGGAGCCACGTCGGAGCCGTTGCGTAGACTGTGTGGAGCTCTTACGCTTACCTGCTCCTGTAGTTGGCTGGCGACTCGCTGTGCTTTCTCCTCCCTCTCACTGGCCTCTCGCAGCTGCAGCCTGAGCTCTGAGAGACTGGAGTTCTTCTGGCTGATGTCCTGCTCCAGTGCTTTCATCTTACTCTCAAACATCCTGAAGGGAGGGAAACCAACCCCTTTTTAGTCAGCCATCTAGTTTCAAGACACCCCACTGTAGTCTACGTTGGCTTGGTATTCTACCAGATCTAGATGTTTGTTCTTTAGGTCAGTGGTTCCCAAACTGTCAGTCGGGACCCACTTGTAGGTTGTGGCAGGGGTCCATGCAGGTCGCGGGATAAAACATTTTGTGCATTGCAATTTTTTGTACAGTACCAGTCAAAAGTTTGGACACACCTACTCATTCCAGGGTTTTTCTTATTTTGACTATTTTCTACATTGTGGAATAATAGTGAAGACATCAAAACTATGAAATAACACATGGAATCATGTAGTAACCAAAAAAGTGTTAAATTCTTCAAAGTAGCCAAAGTTGCCTTGATGACAGCTTTGCACACTCTTGGCAGTCTCTCAACCAGCTTCATGAGGTAGTCACCTGGAATGCATTTCAATTAACAGGTGTGCCTTGTTTTTAATTTGTGGAATTTCTTTCCTTCTTAATGAGTTTGAGCCAATCAGTTGTGTTGTGACAAGGTAGGGGTGGTATACAGAATATAGCCCTATTTGGTAAAAGACCAAGTCCATATTATGGCAAGAACAGCTCAAATAAGCAAAGAGAAACAACAGTCCATCATTACTTTAAGATACAAAGGCCAGTCCATCCGGACAATTGAAGAGGCGACTCCAGGATGCTGGCCTTCTAAGCAGAGTTGCAAAGAAAAAGCCATATCTCAGACTGGCCAATAAAAAGAAAAGATTAAGATGGGCAAAAGAACACAGACACTGGACAGAGGAACTCTGCCTAGAAGGCAAGCATCCCGGAGTCGTCTCTTCACTGTTGACGTTGAGACTGGTGTTTTGTGGGTACTATTTAATGAAGCTTCCAGTTGAGGACTTGTGAGGCATCTGTTTCTCAAACTAGACACTCTAATGTACTTGTCCTCTTGCTCAGTTGTGCACCGGGGCCTCCCACTCCTTCTATTCTGGCTAGAGCCAGTTGGCGCTGTTCTGTGAAGGGAGTACTACACAGCGTTGTACGAGATCTTCAGTTTCTTGGCAATTTCTCGCATGGAATAGCCTTCATTTCTCAGAACAAGAATAGACTGACGAGTTTCAGAAGAAAGTTCTTTGTTTCTGGACATTTTGAGCCTGTAATCGAACCCACAAAGGCTGATACTCAATTAGTCTAAAGAAGGCCAATTTTATTGCTTCTTTAATCAGGACAACAGTTTTCAGCTGTGCTAACATTATTGCAAAAGGGTTTTCTAATGATCAATTAGCCTTTTAAAATGATAAACTTGAATTAGCTAACACAACGTGCCATTGGAACACAGGAGTGATGGTTGCTGATAATGGGCCTCTGTACGCCCATGTAGATATTCCATAAGAAAATCAGCCGTTTCCAGTTACAATAGTCATTTACAACATTCACAATATCTACACTGTATTTCTGATCAATTTTATGTTATTGTAATGGACAAAAAATTAGATTTTCAAAAACAAGGACATTTCTAAGTGACTCCAAACTTTTGAAAGGCAGTGTAGCCTATAATCTTGGAGATTTTACAATCAACAAAAGAAACACTAGACAATCAGGCCCCCATTGATTTTGTTATAATGTTTGAGCATAAACACAGCATTATCCATGGTAAAATGTGTAGAATTGCAGGAAATTAGCTTAACTACAACTTATTCTTTGGTCTATGTATGTTTTTTCACCGCTCAACCCTTATGGTAGGTCGTAACTCAAAAGACACCTCAATTGGCGGGTCACGAAACAAAGTTTTAGAACCCCTGCTCTAGGTTATACATTAAGTAGTTACAGTCCAAGAAACAGGGTTAGTGAGTTCGCTCGTGTCTTTTAGTCAGATGAGAACAGGAGTGAGGACTGAGTGGTTGACTTCGTTCATTTCAACGGATCCCTCACCTTGTTACCACAGTGGCCTTCCAGGTCTTACTTTCGACCCCCTCAGGGATGACCCTGGACTGGGCTGCCACTAGCTGTTGTCTGGCCTCCTCCAGCTCAGCCTCCAGCTTCTCATTGGTCATCTCTAGACTGGTCTTGGCCATCCTCAGCCTCTCCGCAGCCTCAGTCTCCTGCAACACATTTTTTTAAATGAGTCCTGAGACTTGACTAAATGTTGTAACTATGCATCCCATGAAAAGGGACGGGGCGGACCACATACCCTTTTAATCTCTTTCCGTAAATGTTCGTTTTCCATCACAATTTTCTCCACTCCTTTGGTTTTGGTCTCTAGTCTGGAGCTCAGCTGTGTTTCTGTGTTTCTCTTGAGCTTCTCGTAATCATTCTAGAGAAGACGGAGAGCAAGAGGACAAAATAAATGTTAAAAACATTTGAACTTGAACAGCATAACCTTCGAGCAGTTTTGAAGGGCTATAAGAGCTCCACTGGTTGTTAAACATGTAATAGGACATCTCATGCCTTATTACACAAGTAGTTCACAAGAGTTCACCTTGAGTTTTTCATGCTTGCGCTCCAGAGCTGTGAGCTGTTCCTGACTCAGTGCTGCTGGAGTTTTCTTCAGCATCTCATTCTCCCTCTGCACCCTATCCACCACTCTCTTCATCAGCCCGATGGTCTTCTCCAACTCTGGCACAGTTTTACCGCTGCGACCCGCCTACAGTGGACAGGAAAGAGTTTCATTCAGTCGTGTGATCCAGTTGTTGTATAATACACTTTTACTAGATGGTTAAATTGACTGTAAAGTGAGAACCTCTCTACAAGCCATGTCAGTAAAACAAGAGTGCACACAGACAGGTGGATAGAGTAGAATTACAGCCTGACCACTAGGAATACGACATCTGTATACACCGAGTGTACAAAACATTAGGAACACCTTCCTAATATTGCGTTGAAATTAATACACTAAGTAGTTACATGGTCAGTCTATTTCATGGAAAATACAATTATTGATTGTATGTTTGTTTATTCCATGTGTAACTCTGTGTTGTTGTATGTGTCGAACTGCTTTGCTTTATTCTTGGCCAGGTCGCAGTTGTAAATGAGAACTTGTTCTCAACTAGCCTACCTGGTTAAATAAAGGTGAAATACAATTTTCAAAAAGAGCAGGTGTTCTAAATGTTTTGTATACTCAGTGTAGATACCTAGTCACTAGCGTACACAAGCAGGCATTAAAGCACAAAAAAAATCGCATGATTGAAACTTTTTCAGTCAAAAAATCCCATGGCAAACCTTTTGGCTCAAGAGCCACATCAGGATTTCGAAATTTAACGGACAGACTTTTTTTAATGACTGATTTGTTTGTCAAAATGGGTTTACGGGCCAGAAAAAAGGGCAGTTATTTGAAAAAATATATTAATATTATCCCCTAAATAATAACCCCCCCCAAAAAATATTATTTTAGACTCAAACCTAATGCGTCATCCATATGACTAAAATCCGTCGCAGAGACTGAGAACTTTAACCCCTGCACAAGACTAGGATAGACCTACCTCACGGACGTGACCCAGTTTTTTCTCCACCTCCGCCTTTTCCTTCTTCAGAACGTTGTACATCTCTTTGAGGTCTGCAACTTGGTCCTATCAGTAAAGTAGAGAGGGTATCATTGGATAAGCTGGAAAACAAACATCTCTGGCAGGTCTTAACAGACCAAAGGTCTTAAAATCCACCTAGCCAATGAGGTCTTAACCGGTTGCTTGAACTTAGTTCCAGGGCTTAAGTTATTGGGCTTCAAGGCCCCAGTTGAAAGGGAGCTAATGATCTGCAGCTGTGTTTTTAGTCAAATCCCCCCCAAAATGTATCTACCATACCTTTAGTCTGGGTAGGTCGTTGTTGGCCTGTTCCAGTTGAAAGTGGAGCTCCAGCTTCTCTGAGGAAAGCTTCAGGTTCTCTCTCTGAAGCTCGTACTCTTTCTGCGAGGGGTTGTCTGATGTCTGAAAGAAAGAAATAACAGCCGTCACGCTTACGCAATCAGAATGTGACAAAACACAAAAATAACAATTTATTAGGAGAGAAGAGGGAAGAGATGAAGGGAGCTAAGAAAGGAAGTGTAAGGTGGTGACCACATGGATAAACATACAAAAACGTAGCGCCTAGGACTGGAAGGAGGTACTATACACAGGGTTTGGCAGTGGTAGGCCGTCATTGTAAATAAGAATTTGTTCTTAACTGACTTGCATAGTTAAAATAAAGGTTAAATAAAAAATAAATGAAACACAGACTGGGAGCCTATCAAGCCAAACACTGCACACTTTCTGCTAGCTCAAACACTGCACTAGCATCTTGTCAGGGTGGAAGCCAGGGGCAGCCTTTGGTACCTTATGAGTTTTGGGAGACATAGGTTTGAGCTTTTGTCTTATCTTCTCAATGTCATTGGTAATGACCTCCAGCTCGGCACCACGGGTACTCTCCGAAGCAAACTCGAGCTTGCTGTCTGTGACATCATCAATGTCGAGTTCCTTGATGACAAAACTGACAGATTCGCCGTCAATGAGGTCAGCACTGGGGTCAGCGCTGACTTCCATTATGAAGTCCTCTTCTTTCCTGACGTTTCCTCCACTGTCCCACTTAATTTCTATCTCCACCTCCCTCTGTGTCTCCATCTCTGTCTCCCCCAGTATCCTCTGCATTATCTGTACCCATCACACTACTTGACTGCTGTCACCTCTCCTTGCTCAGATGCAGGTTTCACTGACTCAAGCCTCTCAGAGGTTGATGGCTCACTCTGGATTTAGGGGGTTTGGATCGTAGAAATAGAATGAATAGAACGAATGTCCCCATTCAAGTAAACTATGGCATAATGGTGGACTGGTGGTCATTGCTCCTATGGGTACACTCGCAAAGCAGGAAGTAAAATAAAAAAGGAAGTGTACGGTGCACTTTTTATTTAACGTCCTACTTTGCTCCTATATGTACTCATCAATATGTGCTGTAATATTTTGATTATACTCAACTGACATGACACAAATTCCATTCTATTGCATGAGCCACATCAGTTAACATCATTTGAAGGAACATTCTATATTACAATGGAAATTATTGCATCACAATACCAGGCAGCCATTGCGAGTGTACCAATTAGTTCACCAGTCAAATTGCCAGGTTTAGAGGTTCCAAGACCGTTCTATTCATTCTATTTCTATGGTTTGGGTACACTCAAATCCAGCACAGTGTCACTTGTGGAATCCTGTCTGACAATGAGATTCTCCTCTGTGGTTATGTCCACTAGTTCAGCAACAGCCACCTCATTGATATTCTCTGACTCTGCATCACTTTTTTCCAGGTTCTCCTTCTTGGACTCTCTGTCAGTCTCTTCTGTTTCCCCATCTCCCTCTCCTGTATCTTCCATCTGTTCTTCATGTCCTCCCTCTCCAGTCTCATCTGTTCTTTCCTGTTCTCCACGCTCTGCCCTGCTTGGTTTCTCTGTCTGCTCTGTCTCAGGTACACAGTCATTTGTTCCATCAAAGACTGTCTGGGTTTCTTTTTGACCTTGGTTTGGGTGTAGTGCCCCCTCCTTGTGGGCTGACGTGCCATCTCTCTGACAGGCTACACTGTCATTGGCTAAGAAGGTCAGGACCCTCTTTTTCTCATGTACGTCACCAACATCAAACGTCAGCGAACGAAGCTCTTTCAAGGACACGGATGGGGAGACCAAACTTCTCCCCTCATTCACGTGCATCGAATGGGATTGAGGAGTGGGTGAAAGAGAGAAGTAGAAAAGAGAATAAAGAAAGTGTAGAAACCTAATGACTTAAATGTGAAATTAATGCAAACATACGTACATAGTGAGATGAAAGACAGTTGGCAATATTTGTAAACAGTGGTTGTCTGTTGTGTCTGAGTGAGATTTCACAAAAGTTCAATGTCAAGCCCTGCAGTTTAATATGTTTTCCTGTCTTGTTGTGTTTGTGTGTAAAAGGTAGTGCAGTCTCAGATCATATTTGAGTCAGTCAGTGTGTAGTCTTACAGAGGACTTCTGGCTCTCCAGGGAGTGAAGCCTGTCCTCCAGGTAGTGGTTCCTCAGGTTCATGTCCTCCATGGCAGAATCTCTGGGTAGGGCCTGCTGCTGTCTGGAATGGACAGAGAGGAAAATGTTAGTCCTACAAGGGTTGGTCTGGTTATACTGCAAACACAATAGATAATAGTGCTGACGATGTGTTCCCACCATCTTATTTGTCCACCAGAAAAAGCCCTATGATTTTGAGCTACTCAAGAAAAAGAGTTGCTATTAAACGAACCAACAGCAGCACAGTTACAATGTCTGAAACACCTACTTTATGGTGAGGATCTGTTGCTCCAGTTCACCGTTCCTCCTCTTCAGCTCAACCAGTTCTTTCTCAGACTCCTGTGTCCTCACCCCCACCACCTGATCTGCCGTCACACCACGACCCTTCAGTTTCCTCTGCAGACCTGCCTTCTCCTGCTCCAGTCTGAACACAGAGGGACAACCAGGGACATGGCACAACGTAAGACCATATGGCTAAGGAGTATTGGAGTGAAGGAGTGTTCGATATCTATTGTGTATGAGTAAGCAGGGTCATGTGCTTCTGTGAACTTTTTGTTGGTCTTGTCCGTGTGCATGTGCGTCCGTGTGTGTCAGTCAAAATGTCTGTACTTTGTATGTCTTCATGGAGTGAGTGGGATGTGTATGTTTCTTATGGTGTGTGCATGGTGTGGCTAAACCCCTTGCACCATGAGTGTCTTGGTTCTAACCTGGAGTAGAGGTCCTTGAGAGTACTCAGCTGCTTAGAGACAGACTCGGTTTCCCTCTCCTTCTCCTTCAGAATGTTCCTCACTTTCTCCATCCTGGCCTGCCACTTCTTGCCCTCCTCCCACCGCACTATTTCTTCTTTATTTGTCTGCAGGATAGATAGTGTGATGATGAGGCATGTCACATATAGGTTCCTTTCAATCCTCAAATACCTTGTATTTGTGAATGTCCATGAAATACAGGAATGTAATTATAGTATCTCTATGGAGCCAACATGCAGTGGGACAGGGAGGCAGGGATCAAATCTGATTTGACACATGCGCTGAATACAGGTGTAAACCTTACCGTGAAATTCTTACTTACAAGTCCTTAACCAACAATGCAGTTCAAGAAATAGAGTTAATGAAATATTTACTAAATCAACTAAAGTAAAACAAATCTAATCAATCAAAAAGTTACACAATAAATGTACATAACAATGTGGAGGCTATATACAGGGGGTACCAGTACAGAGTCAATGTGGAGGCTATATACAGGGGGTACCAGTACAGAGTCAATGTGGAGGCTATATACAGGGGGTACCAGTACAGAGTCAATGTGGAGGCTATATACAGGGGGTACCAGTACAGAGTCAATGTGGAGGCTATATACAGAGGGTACCGGTACAGAGTCAATGTGGAGGCTATATACAGGGGGTACCAGTACCGAGTCAATGTGGAGGCTATATACAGGGGGTACCAGTACAGAGTCAATGTGGAGGCTATATACAGGGGGTACCAGTACAGAGTCAATGTGGAGGCTATATACAGGGGGTACCAGTACAGAGTCAATGTGGAGGCTATATACAGGGGGTACCAGTACCGAGTCAATGTGGAGGCTATATACAGGGGGTACCAGTACAGAGTCAATGTGGAGGCTATATACAGGGGGTACTGAGTCAATGTGGAGGCTCTATACAGGGGGTACCGGTACCGAGTCAATGTGGAGGCTCTATACAGGGAGTACCAGTACCGAGTCAATGCGGAGGCTCTATACAGGGTGTACCAGTACCGAGTCAATGTGGAGGCTATATACAGGGGGTACCAGTACAGAGTCAATGTGGAGGCTATATACAGGGGGTACCGGTACCGAGTCAATGTGGAGGCTCTATACAGGGAGTACCAGTACAGAGTCAATGTGGAGGCTCTATACAGGGGGTACCAGTACCGAGTCAATGTGGAGGCTATATACAGGGGGTACCAAGTCAATGTGGAGGCTCTATACAGGGAGTACCAGTACCGAGTCAATGCGGAGGCTCTATACAGGGTGTACCAGTACCGAGTCAATGTGGAGGCTATATACAGGGGGTACCAGTACAGAGTCAATGTGGAGGCTATATACAGGGGGTACCGGTACCGAGTCAATGTGGAGGCTCTATACAGGGAGTACCAGTACAGAGTCAATGTGGAGGCTCTATACAGGGGGTACCAGTACCGAGTCAATGTGGAGGCTATATACAGGGGGTACCAGTACCGAGTCAATGTGGAGGCTATATACAGGGGGTACCAAGTCAATGTGGAGGCTCTATACAGGGAGTACCAGTACCGAGTCAATGTGGAGGCTCTATACAGGGGGTACCAGTACCGAGTCAATGTGGAGGCTATATACAGGGGGTACCAGTACCGAGTCAATGTCGAGGCTATATGCAGGGGGTACAGAATAGTCGAGGTAATTTGTAAAGTGATTATGATAATAAACAGTGAGTAGCAGCAGTGTAAAAACAAAGGGAGGGGACTGTCAGAGAACAGTCTATGACTTGGGTGACTGGAGTCTTTGACAGTTTTTTGGGCATTCCTATGACACCCCCTAGTATATAGGTCCTGGATGTCAGGAAGCTTGGCCCCAGTGATGAACTGGGCCATACGCATTACCCTCTGTAACGCCTTACGGTCAGATGCTGAGCAGTTGCCATTTCAAATCAAATCAAATGTTATTGTTCGTGTACACATATTTTGCAGATGTTACTGCGGGTGTAGCAAAATGCTTATGTTTCAGTGCAGTACTACCTAACAATACATGCAAATCCAAAACATTTATATAAAGGAAATAAGAAATATAGAAATGCTAGAATGAGCAATGTAAGAGTCCAGAATATAAATATATACTGTATGTATATGAAGGTGTGTATAGACATTATGGACAGTATTTGAATAGAAAAGGTGTGTACAGTAGTAGTTATAAAGGATGAGCCTTGACTAGAATACAGTATATACAGTTGAAGTTGGAAGTTTACATACACTTAGGTTGGAGTCATTAAAACTCATTTTTCAACCACTCCACAAATTTCTTGGTAACAAGTCGGTTAGGACATCTACTTTGTGCATGACACAAGTAATTTTTCCAACAATTGTTTACAGACAGATTATTTCACTGTATCACAATTCCAGTGGGTCAGAAGTTTACATACACAAAGTTGACTGTGCCTGTGCTTGGAAAATTACAGAAAACGATGTCATGGCTTTAGAAGCTTCTGATAGGCTAATCGGCATAATTTGAGTCAATTGGAGGTGTACCTGTGGATGTATTTCAAGACCTACCTTCAAACTCAGTGCCTCTTTGCTTGACATCATGGGAAAATCTAAAGAAATCAGCCAAAACCTCAGAAACAAATTGTACACCTTCACAAGTCTGGTTCATCCTTGGGAGCAATTTCCAAACGCCTGAAGGTACCATGTTCATCTGTACAAACAATAGTAGGCAAGTATAAATACCATGGGGCCACGCAGCCGTCATACTGCTCAGGAAGGAGACGCGTTCTGTCTCCTAGAGATGAACGTACTTTGGTGCGAAAAGTGCAAATCAATCCCAGAACAACAGCAAAGGACCTTGTGAAGATGCGGAGGAAACAGGTACAAAAGTATCTATATCTACAGTAAAACGAGTCCGATATCGACATAACCTGAAAGGCCGCTCAGCAAGGAAAAAGCCACTGCTCCAAAACCGCCCTAAAAAAGCCAGACTACGGTTTGCAACTGCACATGGGGACAAAGATCATACTTTTTGGAGAAATGTCCTCTGGTCTGATGAAACAAAAATAGAACTGTTTGGCCATAATGACCATTGTTATGTTTGGAAGAAAAAGGGGGACGCTTGCAAGCCGAAGAACACCATCCCAACCGTGAAGCACGGGGGTGGCAGCATCATGTTGTTGGGGTGCTTTGCTGCAGGAGGGACTGGTGCACTTCACAAAATAGATGGCATCATGAGGCAGGAAAATTATGTGGATATATTGAAGCAACATCTCAAGACATCAGCCAGGAAGTTAAAGCTTGGTCGCAAATGGGTCTTCCAAATGGACAAATCACCCCAAGCATACTTCCAAAGTTGTGACAAAATGGCTTAAAAACAACAAAGTCAAGGTATTGGAGTGGCCATCACAAAGCCCTGACCTCAATCCTATAGAACATTTGTGGGCAGAACTGAAAAAGTGTGTGCAAGCAAGGAGGCCTACAAACCTGACTCAGTTACACCAGCTCTGTCAGGAGGAATGGGCCAAAATTCACCCAACTTATTGTGGGAAGCTTGTGGAAGGCTATCCGAAACCTTTAACCCAAGTTAAACAATTTAAAGGCAATACTACCAAATACTAATTGAGTGTATGTAAACTTCTGACCCACTGGGAATGTGATGAAAGAAATTCAAGCTGAAATAAATCATTCTCTCTACTATTATTGACATTTCACATTCTTAAAATAAAGTGGTGATCCTAACTGACCTAAGACAGGGAATGTTTACTAGGATTAAATGTCAGGAATTGTGAAAAACTGAGTTTAAATGTATTTGGCTAAGGTGTATGTAAACTTCCGACTTCAACTGTACCTGAAGTGGGTAAAACAGTATGTATTCACCTTGTCATCCTTTAGGCCAAGGCCTTTCCTTTCTGTTGTTGACTCTGGTACACCTCTCCTTTCCAGCTCCGACTCCAACCTACGGATCTTCTTCTGCAGTGCCTCTACTGTGGGCCCCTTCCCCTCAGGGTCAGATTGACCCTGCACACACACACACAGTCATAATTATTTACAGTTAAAAAACACATTTTTGACACACAGACGTGTGTGCACATGCAGACACGCTCCCACATACACAATTTAAACAATTACATAGATTGATAACACAAATAGATGATCAATCAAACATACTAACAGAGTCACCCTCCAATCAATTGATAAACTACACAACTATTGTCCATCCAATTGGATTACATAATAATAATAATAATGAAATAAGCATATTCCTACTCCCCAGTTTGCCGATTGGACACAGAAACGAGTCGGACTGTGTCACTGACCTGCAGTCCGCTGTTGAGCCTCTTGATTCGCTGTTTGAGTTCGTGGATCTCCTCGTCTCTCTCTTCCTTCTCCCCCTGCAACTTGCTCTGGGTCTTCAGGCTCTTCTGGAGGTCCTTGTTCAGGCCCTCCACCTCCTCCTTCAGGGTGTTCTCCCTCCCCCTCCCTGCCTTCACAGCCTCCTTCGCCCCCTGGAGCTCTTCGTTTAGCTCCTGCACACGAGCCTGATGGAAATAACCAGAATAACATCTCTTGGTATGCATTCAAGGGATATACTGTGCCACTTGACAAAAGTTATTCTGTATTGATAATTGGTATATTAAAACATGTGCAGCATAACATGCTGATTATGTGTCATGACTGGGAATCTTAACACTTATCAGGAAAGATAAACCCTCTATCACTTACGAGTGTTAGCAGATTGTGTTTTAAGGGTTTGAAATTATGTAAGCGCTAGTTCATTAATAGCACGGTACCTAATATGCTATGAGACTGGGAGAGTGATGGGGACCAACCTTGAGGTCCTTGGTATGCTTGTCTACCAGCAGCTGGACATTGAGGCTATCCTCTCTGTGAGATGCATTGGCTATGATCTGCTGCTCCGCATGGGACGTCATCTCTGCCCTCAGCGCCAACAGGGCCTTACTCAGAGCCTGAGAGAAAGAGAGAGAAAGGGGGAAAATGGGAAAGTGAGATGGAGAGGATGACGTGGAGAGGCATAATATAGTTCCGGTCTGTTTAGTCAGTCTATTGTGACGTTTGGCAGTCATGTTCATGCTACCAAGATGCTATAATTACACTGACACAGTTCTATAGAGAGCAGACCATAAGACCAACAAACACAGTTGTGGCCAAATATATTGGCACCCTTGCACTTTTCTCAAATAATTCCCTATTTCTCCTAAAATGAGCTGGCACTTTTTTATTTTTTTATTTTTTAAATACACTTTTGGTCTCCACACCTTGTTATTGGAATTTCAACATTTCAGAACTAATTTTATTTTTGTAAACTTATGTTGACAATTTTAATTTAACAAATGGCATGGACAAAATTATTGGCACCCCAGAGCCTTTACTTGGTTGCACAGTCTTTGGCCAAGATAACTTCCAACAAATGCTTCTTGTAGTCATCAATGAGCTTGCTGCACCATTCTACAGGCAATTTGGCCAACTCTAAAGCAGCAAACTGCTCTAATTCTTTAATGTTTGAGGGGTGCCCTCCACCAACTGTTTCCAGCTCTCGCCATAGGTTATGGATGTGATTCAGGTCTGGACTCTGCGCTGGCCACTCCAGAACCGTCCAGTGTTTCTTCTTGAACCATTCCAGAGTGCTTTTGATGTGTGTTTGGGGTTGTTGTCCTGCTGGAAGACCCATAACCTTCAAAGGAGACAGTTTTTGGACACTGGGTTGAACATTGAAACCGGGTCTCCATTGAAGGTTTCGGGTCTTAGAGCAGGACAACGACCCCAAACACACATTAAAAACCACCTAGGAATGGTTAAGAGATGCGGTACTGTTCTGGAGCGGCTAGCGAAGAGTCCAGATCTGAATCACATCCATAACCTATGGTGAGATCTGAAAACAGTAGTTGGTGGAAGGAACCCGATAAACATTGAAGAATTTTAGCAGTTTGCTGCTGAAAAGTGGACAACATTGTCAGTAGACAAGCTCATTGATGGTTAGTGTTTGTCTGCAGTTATCTTGGCCAAAGGCTGTGCAACCAAGTACTAGCTCTGGGATGCCAATAATTTTGTCCATGCCATTAGTCTTTATTTTCTCAATTAAAATTGTAAACTTAAGTTTACAAAAATAAAATTGGTTCTGCAATGTTGAAATTCCAATAACAAGGTGTGGTGGCCAAAAGTTTTCAATCAATCAAATTCAATCACATTTATTTTTAAAGCCCTTTTTACATCAGCAGTTTTTACAAAGTGCTTACACAGAAAACCAGCTTAAAACCCCAAACAGCAAGCAATGCAGATGTAGAAGCACAGTGGCTAGGAAAAACTCCCTAGAAAGTCCAGCATAGAAAGACAGGAATGTAGGAAGAAACCTAGAGAGGCACCAGGCTCTGAGGGGTGGTCAGTCCTCTTCTGGCTGTGCCGGGTAGAGATTATAAGAGTACATGACCATCAACTTATTTGAGAAGAAATTATTTAAGAAATTATTTAAGAAAAGTGCAAGGGTGCCAATATATCTGGCCACAACTGTATCGTCCTAGTCTTCACCTTCAGTTGTTTCTCTTTCTGGTTGAGCTGTGCTTTGAGTCTCTCCACCAGGTTCTTCATGGTGTTGCTGGGCGAGCGGACGTTGGCCTGTTTCTGGGCCTCCAGCTCTGTGCGGAGGTAGTGCAGCTCCTTCTCCATCTGACCCAGCTGAGCACGCTGCTCCTCAGCCTCCCCTGACAGGGCTTTGGCCTGGGCTGCATGACGCTCCTCCAGCCTGGAACACACACAGTTGGGTTAAGCTAAACACAGGGCACAGGTCAAATTGGTTAAACACAGTTTGTATAGATAGGATGAAATTATCGACAAAGACAACTAAAGAATCAATATTTTCTGAGTTAAACAAGCCTAATCCTAGTTTACATATAGCTTTATCATTTACTGTTTCTTTCTACCTTTTCCTAGGCCTGGGATGCCATCAAATTCACTATTCCTGATCACGTACAGTAGGCCAATGTAAATGCAGATCTCAATTCTCAATTACATGACAGATCAGGTAAACAATGTATGTAGCTTAGCACTGAGTATCTTTGGTGTGCATCTTAAGCCGGCCAGTGACTTACTTAGCCCTCTCTGAGGCGTGCTCTTTGGCCTGCATGGCTGTGAGGTTCCTCTGCCTATCCAGCTCTGCAATGAGGCCCTTCAGCCGGTCGGTCATGGAGGACAGAGAGCGGTCTTGTTCCACCACCGTCTGTTCCATCTCAGCTAGGCGAACCAGGTGCTTGGTGGTCGGCACCGTTATGGTGGGCTTCTTCATTAACTCCTGGGGACAACAAGGAGAATAACAGAAGAGATTTTTGGGTCGTTCCAGGAAAAGAGTGCCTTTTGCATCTCTTTGATATTTAAGTAGAAATTGTGCACCAATATTTAATTTTAAAAGCCTGTTATATTAAATGAAGTGTCCTTTAATATAGACCACATGGAAAATTCAATACAACCAATTTTTACATGATTAACTGCTTGCTAAAGTGCCAAAATTCAGCATTTTGACCTGTCCGTCCAACACTGTGTCACTTCTAGGAAGATTTCAACCCACTTAATCCAAAATGTCTCCAAGTTTCACTATCATTATAAAGCCCTAGCAGGTATTTTTGTTGCTTTGACAAAGTCATTTCTGAAAATGATTATTTAATGTGATTAGTGATTCATTTACGTCTGTCCCTCATTTTAAGGTCAACCCTGTTACATGAACTAAACTCTTGTTTTAATATTCCTTAAAAAAAATGTTTTTTCAAAAGAAACATTGAACATCTAATAGTCAAATCATAGTGTAAAAGCAGGTGGGCTTGTTAAACTCTTTTTGGACATTTTCTGGTGTTTTGTGATGAGAAACTGAGTGGTCAACCCTGTTACTTTATTTGGCACTTAGTAAACACTTACTATAGTCTTTTTATTTAACCTCTTGAGATGGGAAAACATGTTCTTTATGAAGCTGAACATGTGCTTTTTATGACAGAGTGTTAAAATAAGGTGAAATCAAAAGTTTATTTTGATCAAGTTACACTTTTCAAAAGGTACAGAATTGTTGGAATGATCTTTTTACCGGGACAAAGAAAGAATAGTGAGTAACATGGTAAAAGTCCATAGCAATTTTGTATTGGTGGTAGACATCAATGATCCTTCCAAATGGGAATCCTAAAACCAGAATTTCTGAAAAGCCAGAGAAAGTTTCTGAAACGTTGTAACCCTAACACAGCCCAAGAGAGAGACATGGTAGAGCTAGGCTGGGCTACATACCAGTGCGGTCTGTTTGAAGCGGTCAAGGGAGGTGTCAGTGTGCAGGTCCAGTTTCTGGTGCAGCGTCCTCATCTCCTCTTCATGTCTCCTGGTGATATCCTCCTGCTCCTGGGGTTAATACAGGAGGCCACAGCAGTCAGAACCAATAGAACCAACAGTACACACCACAGCCATATACGGATACACTATATATACAAAAGTATGTGGACACCCTTTCAAATTTGTGGATTCAGCCATTTCAGTCACACCCATTGCTGACAGGTGTATAAAAGGTGTATAAAATCGAGCACACAGGCATGTATCTCTGTATCACTGGCAGTAGAATGGCCTTACTGAAGAGCTCAGAGACTTTCAACGTGGCACCGTCATAGGATGCCACCTTTTCAACAAGTCAGTTCATCAGAGCTGCCCCGGTCAACTGTAAGTGCTATTATTGTGAAGTGGAAATGTCTAAGAGCAACAATGGCTCAGCCGTTGCTAGGCCACACAAGCTCACAAAACGGGACCGCTGAGTGATGAAGAGCGTAAAAATCGTCTGTCCTCGGTTACAACACTCACTACCGAGTTCCAAAGTGGCTTTGGAAGCAACGTCAGCAAAATAACTCTTCGTCGGGAGCTTCATGAAATGGGGTTCCATGGCCGAGCAAACGCACACAAGCCTAAGATCACCATGCACAATGCCAAGCGTCGGGTTGGAGTGCTGTAAAGTCGCCGCCATTGGACTCTGGAGCAGTGGAAACTCGTTCTCTGGAGTGATGAATCATGCTTCACCATCTGGCAGTCCGACGGACTTATCTAGGTTTGGTGGATGCCAGGAGAACACTACCTGCCCCAATGCATAGTGCCAACTGTAAAGTTTTGGAGAGGAGGAATAATGGTTCGGGCTAGGCCCCTTAGTTCCAGTGAAGGGAAATCTTAACACTACAGCATACAATGACAATCTAGACTGTTCTGTGCTTCCAACTTTGTGGCAACAGTTTGGGTAAGGCCCTTTCCTGTTGAGCATGACAATGCCCCAGTGCACAAAGCGAGGTCCATACAGAAATGTTTTGTCGAGATCGGTGTGGAAGAACTTGACTGGCCTGCACAGAGCACTGACCTCAACTCCATCGAACACCTTTGGGATGAATTGGAACGCCGACTGCGAGCCAGGCCTAATCGCCCAACATCAGTGCCGACCTCACTAATGCTCTTGTGGCTGAATGGAAACAAGTCCTCTGCAGCAATGTTCCAACATCTAGTGGAATGCCTTCCCAAAAGAGTGGAGGCTGTTATGGCAGCAATGGGGGGCCAACTCCATACTAATGCCCATGATTTTGGAATGAGATGTTTGACAAGCAGGTGTCCACACGGAGAGACAGTTAAAACAACTTCTCGCACCCTCTTTTTCTCTAACACTTTCTAATATGTCTAAATGGCCATTTGGTGTTTAAGTCGAACATCAACCACAAATTGTGCATCAGATACACATAGCAGGCTTGTTGCTTCCTAGCAATCCTATAGTTCTCTATCCCCTGCTGTACCTGTCTAGCCCGGGCCAGTAGGTTCTGGTACTTCTTAAGGACCTCCTCCTTCTGGTCCAGGCGTCCCTGCAGGTTGTTGATGGTCTGGTGGGCCACCTTGAGGGCCGGCTGGCTCTCCCTCTGGTCCTCTTGGTGCTTGGCCAGGTCTGCCAAGAGCCTCTCCCTGTCTGCAGCCGCAGGGAGCCGTAGACGCAGCTCATTGATTACCCGGTCCCTGGAGAGGATGTTCTGCTCTGCCTTCCACAGGGCAGATTCCTTATCTTTCAGCTTCTGCTCAGGGAGAGTGGAGCAGAAGAAAGACAGCCTCATAGATGAATCACGTTTAAACTTACTTTTATACTTGCCTTTTACAAGGGATGGTGCTCTAAGGCATGTGGTGTGATCGTCCACCATAATGTGTGTACTTTTAAGGCATTTCCTGTGTGTCAACTGTGGGGTAAGTAATAATATGGCAAACAAATACATGCTACAGTATAATCACCTCATCTAGAGTTTTGCAGGTGGCCTGGGTCTCCAGGATGGTGCGGACGTGCTCTTTGATTTTCCTCAGGGCAAAGTCCAGCTGGTGGGCCAGGGGAAGGCTTGCGTCTGGCAAGGCTCCGGTAGCCTCCTCAAACTACATACAATACACACTAGGATTAACTGAGAGGAGGAGTCCAAATCCTTGGTTGACTTGGTAGCAAGCAGTTTGAGACCGTGTGAATTATGAGTAATATACAGTATCAAATCTAGGGTTACAAAGCAAAGGTGGAAACTTTCAAAGGTGGAAAAGTTCACCAGTAAACTACCAGAATCTTGGTATCTTTCAACAATGTTATTACAGGTGTCTAATTATCGCGGGCCCTCTGTGTGGCCTTATCACATGTAAAATATATGAAATAATGTATTATTTATAAAATAAAATGACAAATCTGTTAAACATATCCTAAATATAAACCATCAAATTAGTGAATACAATTGGTATTTAATTAGTAAAATAAATAAAACTGAAAAAAAAAAAACTATGTCAATATGTATTTGCTGTCAATGTTTTGGCATCAAACTGGTGGCAGTCGTGAAAAAAGTCAATAGTTGGAAGAGTTGCAAAGTTAATTGAAAATAATGCCATTGTTGATTAGATACTTTTTTCATTAATTAGGCTATTTTCTCTTGAACCATTTAGTCTATCTACTAGAAACTCATGGATAACATGGACACAGATATAAAAAATTAATACTATAAAATAAAATAAAAATGTATTGTGTAACTTACCAAAGTTACGATAGATTGCCATATATTTTCTGTTAATTACCAAAATTACTGAAGATTTCAGTAACTTTGGTGAATTACTGGTAGCTTTGCAACCCTAATCTTGTGTGACTAGATCATTTATTGAAAATACATTTGATATTGAGCATTCAAGTACATACACTGAGTATACCAAACATTAGGAACACCTTCCTAATATTGAGTTAGACCCCCCCCCCAGAACAGCCTCAATTCGTAGGAGCATGGACTCTACAAGGTGTCGAAAGCGTTCCACAGGGATGCTGGCCCATGTTGACGCCAATGCTTCCCACAACTGTGTCAAGTCGGCAGAATGTCCTTTGGGTGGTGGAACATTCTTGATACACATGGGAAACTGTTCAATGTGAAATACTCAGCAGCGCTGCAGTTCTTGACACAAACCGGTGCGCTTTTGTCTTGCCTATTCACCTTCTGAATGGCACACATACACAATCCATGTCTCAATTGTATCAAGGCTTAAATATCCTTCTTTAACCTGGGCTCCTGAGTGGCGCAGCGGTCTAAGACACTCCATCTCAGTGCTAGAGATCACTATAGACCCTGGTTTGATTCCAGACTGTATCACAACCGGCCGTGATTGGGAGATACATAGGGCGGCGCACAATTGGCCCAGCGTTGTCCGGGTTAGGGTTTGGCTGGGGTAGGCCGTCATTGTAAATAAGAATTTGTTATTAACCGACTTGCCATTCTTAAATAAAGGTTAAATAAAACATATAAATGAATTAATCTTCACTGCCTGAAGTGGATTTAACAGGTGACATCAATAAGGGATCATAGCTTTCACCTGGTCAGTCTATGTCATGGAAAGAGCAGGTGTTCCTAATGCTTTGTATATTCAGTGTATATCCACGGCTTGCAAAATTATAATTAATGGCAACCAGAAACAAAACGTTAACTTCATTCCTATTGGCAGACAATGGGGAGGCTAATGTACAGTAAATGAATGTCAGTGTGTCTGTGTCCCAAATGGCACCCTATTCACTACAGCATATATAATGCCATTTGGGGCACAACCAGTGTGTATCTGTTTGGTGTTAGACAGTACCTTCTGGGCAGAGCCTATGATTAGGTTCTGCTGTTTCTCATAAATATCCAGCTGGCGCTCCAACTCCACCTCTCTCTGATCCCACGACATCTGACGCTCCTCCTGAACCTGGGGGTGGGGTGGGGGGGGGGGACAGACTGTGTGAATGTCTGTCTTTGTGAGTGTCTGTTAAACAGATCTCTGTCATCATGCCATTGTGACTTTGTCTGTGTCCCAAATGGCATCCTATTTCCTATATACATTACTTTGACCAGGGCCCACGTAGGGCTCTGGTCAAAAGCAGTGCACTTTATAGAGAATAGGGTGCCCTTTTGGACACACCCATTGTCCTAGCATAGCAAGATCTGGAGAACATGCATGGTCTGAAGCCACCAGTACTACTATTTAGGGAGTCCATCTGGAGCACTGTATTTTTAGGGGTATAAAACTAAACCATCTGAGCATCAAACACATAGAGACAACAAGTCCTCTATGTTCTCCTCTTGTTCCGATTATGACTGACTCTCATGGGGAGATACATTACACTATAAAGCCCAATGTCATGGGGCGATGACGTTACACTATAAAGCCCAATGTCATGGGGCGATGACGTTACACTATAAAGCCCAATGTCACGGGGCGATGACGTTACACTATAAAGCCCAATGTCATGGGGCGATGACGTTACACTATAAAGCCCAATGTCACGGGGCGATGACGTTACACTATAAAGCCCAATGTCACGGGACGATGACGTTACACTATAAAGCCCAATGTCACGGGGCGATGACGTTACACTATAACGCCCAATGTCACGGGGCGATGACGTTACACTATAAAGCCCAATGTCACGGGGCGATGACGTTACACTATAAAGCCCAATGTCATGGTGCGATGACGTTACACTATAAAGCCCAATGTCATGGGGCGATGACGTTACAGATTCATAAATTCACTGAAGACAAATTGTAAACAGATTCATAAATTCACTGAAGACAAATTGAAAACAGATTCATAAATTCACTGAAGACAAATTGTAAACAGATTCATAAATTCACTGAAGACAAATGTAAACAGATTCATCAATTTACTGAAGACAAATGAAAATTTGAAATTTGAAATACATGAAATTGCTCCACTCACATTTATAATTACCAAAATGTGTGAATATGTGAATGTTCATTCAATTTATCTCTCTCTCTCTCTGTAGAAAGTGTCTGTATGCTGCTGCTATTCGGTTCTTTATTTGATCATATCCTGGTGCCTAGTCACTTTACCCTGCCTTCACGTACATATCTACCTCAAATACCTTATTATTATCTATCCTGATGCCTAGTCACTTTACCCTGCCTTCACATACATATCTACCTCAAATACCTTATTATTATCTATCCTGGTGCCTAGTCACTTTACCCTGCCTTCACATACATATCTACATCAAATACCTTATTTTATCTATCCTGGTGCCTAGTCACTTTACCCTGCCTTCACATACATATCTACATCAAATACCTTATTATTATCTATCCTGGTGCCTAGTCACTTTACCCTGCCTTCATTTACATATCTACATCAAATACCTTATTATTATCTATCCTGGTGCCTAGTCACTTTACCCTGCCTTCACATACATATCTACATCAAATACCTTATTATTATCTATCCTGGTGCCTAGTCACTTTACCCTGCCTTCACATACATATCTACATCAAATACCTTATTATTATCTATCCTGATGCCTAGTCACTTTACCCTGCCTTCATGTACATATCTCCCTCAAATACATTATTATTATCTATCCTGATGCCTAGTCACTTTACCCTGCCTTCATTTACATATCTACCTCAAATACCTTATTATTATCTATCCTGATGCCAAGTCACTTTACCCTGCCTTCATTTACATATCTACCTCAAATACCTTATCATTGTCTATCCTGATGCCTAGTCACTTTATCCTGCCTTCACGTACATATCTACCTCAAATACATTATTATTATCTATCCTGATGCCTAGTCACTTTACCCTGCCTTTATTTACATATCTACCTCAAATACCTTATCATTGTCTATCCTGATGCCTAGTCACTTTATCCTGCCTTCATGTACATATCTACCTCAAATACCTTATTATTATCTATCCTGATGCCAAGTCACTTTACCCTGCCTTCATTTACATATCTACCTCAAATACCTTATCATTGTCTATCCTGATGCCTAGTCACTTTATCCTGCCTTCACGTACATATCTACCTCAAATACATTATTATTATCTATTCTGATGCCTAGTCACTTTACCCTGCCTTCACATACATATCTACATCAAATACGTTATTATCTATGCTGATGCCTAGTCACTTTACCCTGCCTTCATGTACATATCTACCTCAAATACCTCGTACCTCTGCACATTGATGTGGTACTGGTACTCCCTGTATATAGCTCCATTCTTGTCTATTTTATTCCTTGTGTTACTATTTTTCTTCTTCTTCTTCTTTTTTAACTCTGCATCGTTGGGAAGGGCTCATGAGCAAGCAAGTCTACACCCATTGTATTCGGCGCACGTGACAAATACAATTTCACTAGATGCTGTGTCTGTCTGAAGTGTGTATTTTCTCTCCTCACAGTGTGCTGCTGTACGCTGTCTTCCTCCAGGGTACGGATGGTTCTCTCCTGCTCAGCCACCAGGCTCCTCAGGTAACTGATCTCCTCTCTCTGGACCCCCAGCTCCCGGCCCCGTCTCAGCTCCTGCAGTCTGACCTCCTCTATCTTCTTGTGCCACTCGTTCACCTGAGAACATTCATATAGAGTAGACAACATGAGGAAAAACACATTTTCCCATGGAAGACAATAGACTGGAGTTTGGTGAGGAAGGATAGTTCCACTACTGGAGTTTGATGAGGAGGGAAAGTTCCACTACTGGAGTTTGGTGAGGAGGGAAAGTTCCACTACTGGAGTTTGGTGAGGAGGGAAAGTCAGAAGAAAAGCTATACAATGACAGAGCAATAGATGGTCATACCAAGGATCATTTACACTATATATATATTTATTCTTGCTAGAGCTGCCCAGGTCAACTATAAGCGCTGTTATTGTGAAGTGGAAACGTCTAGGAGCAACAACGGCTCAGCCGCGAATTTAGTAGGCCACACAAGCTTACAGTACGGGACAGCCAAGTGCTGAAGCCCGTAGAGCGTAAAAATTGTCTGTCCTCGGTTGCAACACTCACTACCGAGTTCCAAACTGCATATGGAAGCAACGTCAGCACAAGAACTGTTCGTCGGGAGCTTCATGAAATGGGTTTTCATGGCCGAGCAGCCTCACACAAGCCTAAGATCACCATACTCAATGCCAAGCGTCCGCTGGAGTGGTGTAAAGCTCGCAGCCATTGGGCTCTGGAGCAGTAGAAACGCTTCACCATCTGGCAGTCTGACGGACGAATCTGGGTTTGGCAGATGCCAGGAGAACACAATCTGCGCCAATGCATAGTACCAACTGTAAAGTTAGGTGAAGGAGAAATAATGGTCTGGGGCTGTTGTTCATTGTTCGGGCTAGGCCCCTTAGTTCCAGTAAAGGGAAATCTTAATGCTACAGAGTACAATGACATTCTAGATGATTCTGTGATTTCAACTTTGGGGAAGTCCCTTTCCTGTTTCAGCATGACAATGCCCCAGTGCACAAAGCGAGGTCCATACAGAAATGGTTTGTCGAGATTGTTGTGGAAGAACTTGACTGGCTTGCACAAAGCCCTGACCCCAAACCGAACGCCTTTGGGATGAACTGGAACACTGACTGAGAGCCAGGCCTTAATTGCCCAACATCAGTGCCTGACCTCACTAATGCTCGTGGCTAAATGGAAGCCCCCACAGCAATGTTCCAACATCTAGTGTTGGAACAACTCTGAACCTCAAAGCCAGTTCCACTGCATTTTTTCATTGTTCCCCTCTAATTAGGGATTTAGACCTGGGACACCAGGTGTGTGCAATTAATAATCAGGTAGAACAGAAAACCAGCAGGTTCCAGACCTCGTAGGGTAAGAGTTGAGTACCCCTGTTCTGGTGGAAAGCCTTCCCAGAAGAGTGGAGGATGTTATAGCAGCAAAGGGGGGACCAACTCCATAATAATGCCCATGATTTTGGAATGAGATATTCGACAAGCAGGTGTCCACATACTTTTGGTCATATAGTGTATAAGCCTGAACAATAACAATAAAGCAATTACAATTCAACACAAATGACTAGCTCTGGAGTGAAGGGCTATGAAGAGGTCTGGGTGGGTTGCCATGGTTATTTAACTATTTGATTTAGAATTTTAGGACCCCTTTAGGTACTCGTCCTCCACTGTAAAAAAAGATTTTGGAAGTTATAGAAATGCATTTATTAATGTCTAGATAATTTATTGAGAAATATATTCTGTAACATATGCCTTAATGCATACTTTTAAATTATATTATGTGAACTGAACATATATATTTTTTATTATATAAAAACATATCCCTTTTTATTTTTATTTTTATTTTTTTTAGAGACTACTAATATTACTGTCCACACGACAACAAATAAATACTAAAATATATGTAATTTAGTCAGTTAAATATTTGATTGAAATACTGTAGAATTCCATTAATTTCTATGGAGGACTGCTCCTTCTGTGGAGTACCAATATGGCGGCTGGTGGCTTCAAAGCCTTTCTTTGGCCATTACATAGCATGAACAATCCAGGGTTTATATACATCATTGGTCCTTGCCCACCCACCTTCTGAGCTCCTTTCACATCCTTCAGCGTAGCTATGAGCTCCTCTAACCCTTTCAGCCTCAGCTCCAGCTCCTGGGCCTTCCCCTCCATCCTCCTCCTCTCCTCCTCTGCTCTCCTCTTCTCCTCCTGCGCGGTCCCTCTATCCTCCTGCAGGCGCATCATGGTCTGAGAGAACTTCTCTTGCTGGGCTAAGGGCAGAGCCCCGGCAAACTGCCTGCGGAGAGACTGGATGGACTGTTGGAGGTGCCTGGCTCGGTTCCGGCCCTCCTGGCGAGCGTGGTACAGGGATTTCTCGCTGGCGTCCAGTTTCTGCTCGGCACGGAGCATGTAGGCCTCAAGCTGCTGGATCCGGGTGGCGGTGGCCTCTAGCTTCCCCACGGCGGCTGATTCGCTGAGCTGCAACGCTACGATGTGCTGGTGGAGCTTGGCGATCAGGGCTCTCTCGTCTGACTGGGACTGGGTGGACAAACAAGACAGAGCAGGACAGGACGGAAAAGTTAGCATTAGCAACAATGCTAGTAGTGAGATAAATTTGAGCAACATGGTAGTTAGCTCTTCTAACTACCGGTATGCACAATGAATAGCCAGTCATTCATTGCAATGGTATCATTGTTAAACTTGATCAACTATTGACAATAAGAATATTTCTCATCTCTCGTGGTTGAGTTACTTGAGTAGAATGAGGATGAGTTATATGAATAAGGTTAAATAGGGTTGAATAGCATCCGTGTTGTGTTGCGTTACCTGGTAGTCGAGGACCTGCCTCCTTAGAGCTTTAACCTCCTTCTCTCTGGACTGCTGTCTGGCCTCCAGGGCGGACACCTGCATCTTAGCCACGTCAGACACCTCCCTCAACCTGGATACATAGCATGGTTAGCACCTTATCCCATTACCAACTGCCATTATAAAACGCAAGCTTACTGGGCAGTAGTAGTAAAGCTTACTAAATCAGGGATGGGATCAGGGCACATTGCATTTAGGCTAGGGCATTAGTCCAGTTTCATTAGTCAGAATCACATACACGTAAATATAACTAGATCACAGGAGGAATTATCACATATTACATGAGTGGATTTAGTACATACATTGAGGCCTCCACCTTGAGTTCGGCCTCAGCCTTCTCCAGCTGGGTGATCCTGGCGCGGTCGGCGTTGCTGCCGTCTTTAGAGACACTGTCGGCCAGCTCATCTCTCAGCTCCCGCTCCATTCTCTGGGCCCCCAGGTACAGCTTTGTTAGCTGGGGACCAACAACACTTCAGGTCAGGGGCTTTGTGTCACTATAAGACATAGTCCAGGATACTGCATGGCCTTGTCCAGCCATGTTCTCTACTAGGGACAGGTGTTGAGAATTGCCATGATCTATACACACTATATATGCAGTGAAAAATATTATTATTTATTCAATGCTTCCATGTGTTTGCATCTGTCCCTATCCAATAAACTATCAAATGAAATTGAAATGATTGTCCATTGCCACAGGGAACAGAGATTTGTCTTTTCAAATCAAATCCAATGTTATTAATCACATTCGCCAAATACAACAGGTAGACCTTACAGTGAAATGCTTACTTACGAGTCCCTAACCAACAATTCAGTTTAAAAAATATATATAAAAAAATGTAAGAATAAGAAATAAAAGTAACAAGTAATTAAAGAGCAGCAGTAAAATAACAATAGCGAGACTATACACAGGGGGGTACCGGTACAGTGTCAATGTGCAGGGGTACCGGTACAGAGTCAATGTGCAGGGGCACCGGTTAGTTGAGGTAATATGTACATGTAGGTAGAGTTATTAAAGTGACTATGCATAGATGATAACAACAGAGAGTAGCAGTGGTGTAAAAGAGGGGGGAAATGCAAATAGTCTGGGTAACCATTTGATTAGATGTTCAGGAGTCTTTTGGCTTGGGGGTAGAAGCTGTTTAGAAGTCTCTTGGACCTAGACTTGGCGCTCCGGTACCGTTTGCCGTGCGGTAGCAGAGAGAACAGTCTATGATTAGGATGGCTGGAGTCTTTGACACTTTTTAGGGCCTTCCTCTGACACCGCCTGATACAGAGGTCCTGGATGGCAGGAAGCTTGGCCCCAGTGACGTACTGGTCCGTACGCACTATCCTTTGTAGTGCCTAGCAGTCGGAGTCCAAGCAGTTGCCATACCAGGCAGTGATGCAACCAGTCAGGATGCTCTCGATGGTGCAGCTGTAAAACCTTTTGAGGATCTGAGGACCCATGCCAAATCTTTTTAGTCTCCTGAGGGGGAATAGGTTTTGTCGTGCCCTTTCACAGCTGGCTAGGTGTGATTGGACCATGTTCGTTTGTTGGTGATGTGGACACCAAGGAACTTGAAGCTCTCAACCTGCTCCACTACAGCCCCGTCAATGAGAATTGGGGCGTGCTCGGTCCTCTTTTTCCTGTAGTCCACAATCATCTCCTTTGTCTTGATCATGTTGAGGGAGAGGTTGTTGTCCTGGCACCACACGGACAGGTCTCTGACCTCCTCCCTATTGGCTGTCTTGTTGTTGTCGGTGATCAGGCCTACCACTGTTGTGTCATTGGCAAACTTAAAGATGGTGTTTGAGTCGTGCCTGGCCGTGCAGTCATGAGTGAACAGGGAGTATAGGAGGGGACTGAGCATGCACCCCCCTGTGTTGAGGATCAGCGTGGCGGATTTGTTGTTACCTACCCTTACCACCTGGGGGCGGCCCGTCAGGAAGTATTGATGAGCTTTGAGGGCACTATGGTGTTGATCGCTGAGCTGTAGTCATTGAATAGCATTCTCACATAGGTGTTCCTTTTGTCCAGGTGGGAAAGGACAGTGTGGAGTGCAATAGAGATTGTATCATGTGTGGATCTGTTGAGGCTGTATGCCAAATTGAGTGGGTCTTGGGTTTCTGGGATAATGGTGTTGATGTGAGCCATGACCAGCCTTTCAAAGCACTTCATGGCTACAGATGTGAGTGCTATGGGTCGGTAGTCATTTAGGCAGGTTACCTTTTTGTTCTTGGGCACAGGGACTATGGTGGTGTTACAGACTCGGACAGGGAGAGGTTGAAAATGTTAGTGAAGACACTTGTCAGTTGTCCAGCGCATGCTCGCAGTACACGTCCTGGTAATCTGTCTGGCCCTGCGGCCATGTGAATGTTGACCTGTTTAAAGGTCTTACTCACATCGGCTGCGGAAAGCGTGATCACAGTCTTCCCGAACAGCTGGTGCTCTCATGCATGTTTCAGTGTTATTTGCTTCGAAGCGAGCATAGAAGTAGTTTAGCTCATCTGGTAAACTCGTGTTACTGGGCAGCTCTCGGCTGTGCTTCCCTTTGTAGTCTGTACTGGTTTGCAAGCCCTGTGTAGAGTAAAGGTGGTCCAGAGTTTTTTCCCCTCTGGTTGCACATTTAACATGCCAATAGAAATTTGGTAAGACGGATTTAAGTTTCCCTGCATTAAAGTCCCTGGCTACTAAGAGCGCCGCCTCTGGGTGAGCGTTTTCCTGTTTGCTTATGGCGGAATAGATGCTTTGTCCCTTCCCTAACTCCTACACTATGTAGATAGCCTTCTCCTACCTCGGCGAACTTTGTCTCCAGCTCCACGTTGCGCTCCTCCACCAGTCTGAGAGAGTTCCTGAGGTGTTCGTACATCTTGTGGGCATGCTCAGCCCTCTGTCGCTCATTCAGCTCCTTCATCTCCAAGGTGGTGATCCTCCTGGACGTTGATATAATCTCACTGTTGGCCACTGCCTTCGCTGCCTTGTCCATGCTGCTCTCACCACCTGGGAATAGAAAAACGCTCCAGGGTCAGAAATACGGTTGGCAAATTCTAAGAATCTTCCAAATGAGATTTCTGAAAAACTCGGAAACTTCAAGAAAGTTCAGGGAATTTTGCAACCCTTGTCAGAAATTATAGGGCTTTGGAGAGACAATACAGACTCTAAAAGTGAAGTATTTTCAATCCTCAGTTGTGAAGCTTACCTAATGTGTTGATGTGCTCCCAGGCTTGCTCCAGAGTGTGGAGTTTCTCCTTGGTAATCTCCAGCTCTTTATTGAGGGCAGTGATGTGCTCACGGAGGGACATGTTCTCACCCTAAAAGTAGAAGGGAAAAAGACAGATAGGGTCTGAGTCCCCAAAAAGCTCTCAATCAACGAAAGAGGAGCCATAGCGTCAATAATTATCCACTAATAAAGGTTTAATTTGACACATTCACTGTTAACTACTAAACGAAAGTTCCTTTTCTTCATTTGCACTAATATTAAGTCATTTGAGATTCCACCAGTCCTGAAAAGGAGACGGGGAGAGGAAGACCTACCTCTAGGTGTTCTAGGTTGGTGGTCCTCTGCACCAGGTGGTTGTCTTTCTGGAGCATGTCCCTGTATTTCACCGTCAGCTCTGTATATTGCTTGTTGGCCCTCTCCAGCTCTGATGAGGGGACGCTGTCATCCAGGGCTTTCTGCAGCGCTGCCAGCTTATACGCTGCCATGTCCTACAAAAAATGCTATATCAAGTCTTGTGAAGAAAACGATTGAATTGGGGGTTAAATTATTCTCTATACCAGTCATTAAAAGTATACACTTCAAAGTTATTTCTTGGTCGTTTGTCAGTCAAGTGAACTCTTCTACCCTTGACCCTTCTTTTATTGTTCCTGGATAGGTGTATGCAATATGGCAACATTTCAGACAATCAGAGGGCACGTGTACCTTGTATCTGGTCAGGTATCCTATCCTCTGTGTGACAGAGGCCTGCATGGTGCTGAAGTCATCCCTCAGTTTGTTGTTGTCCTTGCGGAGGTGCTGCTCCTGCTCCAGCAGGGTGGTGTAGCGATGTGTTAGAGACTTCTCGTTCACACGCAGAACCGTCATCCTCCGGGCCGCCTCCGCCACCTGCCTCCGCAGCTCCTCTGGATCCTTCTGCAGTGCCTCCAGACAGTGCTATTGGACACAGTGGGGATTAGAAATACATTGAATATAATGCAGAGAGTTTAGAGATACAGTGAGCCACTGAGCAATGTTTGGCTCTGTCACTCACGTTGAACTCTTTGATCTTTACTGTGTCCACCAGCTTCTGCTCCTCCAGCTTGTTCTTCATCTCTGTGAATGTCTCCTTCTCCTTCTGCCAGACCTCCTTCTCACTACATCATCATAATACTCAAAGATAAGTTAAGAGTTTTGTGTTCTATTCAGCTTTGTGGGTATCAGTCTTGCTGTATGCAGGTGTGTAGGGAGGACCAAGTTCAAATGACACATTCACTTTTCTGGTGCCCTAAAAATAGGGGGCTGGGTTAGGGTTAATAATCTGAACAATAATGGGGGTGTCCATGTTGATCTTTTCAAGCATAAGGGGGTGTTCTGATTTGGTAGGTGCGCAGCACCACTGTCATACTGTACACTGTGCTTCTACACATGCATTGCTTGCTGTTTGGGGTTTTAGGCTGGGTTTCTGTACAGCACTTTGTGACATCAGCTGATGTAAGAAGAGCTTTATAAATACATTTGATGTACAGTAAACTTGGTCCTCTAGCTGCAGATGATCTCAACCAACTGCCCTACTGTACCTTTGGTGCTCCTTGTAGAGGAGTCCCTGCTGATGGCGAATCACAGCAAACTTCCCCTTGTACTCTTCCAAGGCTGCCACCAGCTGCTGGCTTGACTCCTCTTTGTTTTTAATCTCCTAAAAAAGAACATTATATGTGAAAATGTCTCTCAAATCATTTGGGAGACGAGTTACAGAGAATAATACAAGAAATAGTGCGTGTTTGAGATCGGCTGCATTGCAGTCGCCAACTGCTTTGTTGTCAATCTCAAACACAATCGATTAGGCTAACAGTGATGGGCGAAGTTGGGCGAGACTGACCCGTAACAGTCGAACGGCATACTCATTCAGAGAGCTGATAACCTCAGTGCTGGATAGGGCCATGTCGTCAGGGAGATTCAGGGTCCTAAAGATTACCCCGCCCCCTTTGGACTTTCTCAGCGCCTCCATATCGCCCTCCAAACGGGTCACCTGACCAACAGAGATAGAAGGGAAACAGTATTAATTTGGCACCTATTATAGATTTAGTCTTAAATGGTATCCCCTATTATAGATTTAGTCTAAATTGGTATCACCTATTATAGATTTAGTCTAAAATGGTATCACCTATTACAGATTTAGTCTAAAATGGTATCCCCTATTATAGATTTAGTCTTAAATGGTATCAATGGCAGCAGTACAGTGCCTATTTACTAGACATTCAAAAGACTGCAATGAAAAAGACACAGATACGCAACAATATCCATGGAACAACTTAACGATGGAATCAAAGTAAGGGAAACAGCGCCACTGTCCGCCCCACCACCGCTGTTACTGTTTTTGTTTTGTTGAAGAAGGGGAGGTGAGGAGCTTTGCGCAGCATGGTAAAAACACATGCAGTACATCTTCTGGTGTTCTATCACGCGTGTACCGATGTCAGAGGAGAAAAGAAACAGTGCTGGTTGTTTGCAGTAACCTCTTTGTCATTGGAATATTGCAGATGGACGTGGCAGTTTAATTAACCAATTAAGGAGTCCAGCTTTAAGCTATTGAGGTGGAATGGAATTACAGTGCCAGTAGGTATGAGGTTCATATGGATTGGATGCCATTACTACTTAACATTGAGTTATTCATAGCCTGCAGGTACCTGATTGTTTCTGCCATTAACAACACTACATTGTTGCCTTGACAAACAGTCTGCCTGTGGCAAAATAATATATAACAAGTTGACAAAAGAAAGAAATGGACAGACATTATTTGGCCCTTTGTGAAAAATGTATATACACTCATACAACAGCAAAATATAATTCTGTGGCTTTCTCATAACTTGCCCTACATACTGTACAGTAAGTACAACCAGCCAGCTAGATACCTTTTCTTTGGCTTTGACCAGTTGACTCATGGCGCTGGCAGCTTCCTCCCGAGCTGCCCTCATTTCCTGTCTGATCTCGTCGTTCCTTCCCGTCAGCTGGTCTACCTGGGCCTTCAGGTGGAGGCTGGTGTCAAACTTCCCATCAGAGTTCTTCATCTCTATTGCCTGGAACATGGAACATGGTGGAGCAGGGTTGGGGTCAATTCCATTTCAATTCAGGGCTTGAATGAACATTCTAAGAACAATAGAGTGACGACATATCAAATGTGGACAGCTGTGATGATGCTACTGGCTACACTTACACGGACCAGCTTCTCCAGACTGGGGATAGAGACAGCAGCTTGTGAGGAGGGGGTTTTCTGTTGAGCATCCTGGATGGCCTGAAGAATCTCCTTCATACCTTGTTCCAGCTGCTTGTTCTCCTTAAACAAGTCTTCCACTAAGGGACACAGAGAGAAGAGAGCAGCGCTTATCCAACTGTGTTCAGGGATTCCTTTGGACATCCATGTTTCTCACTCAATGCATTGACACTACCTAGTCCTTTACTAGGAAATAGTATTGAGGAAGACATAGTGTGCATTTCTGACAGCGTATAGCGTGAAATGCTGTGAGTAGCCATAAAACTACTTCAACATTTCCTACTATACGATATACTGCCAGTTTGTACATACATTTGGATTTAAATTGAGAAGACTGGGTCCTCTGATGCTCCAAGTCTCTCTCCTTATGGTTCAGTTCTCTCCTCAGATGCTCATACTGTAAAGTGCAAGTGGGAAAGGATGTATATAAGACAGGATATAGCCTACATAAACCATACAGTGGAAAAAACTGGCAACAAAAAAATGTCAGGGTGATGTCTTCGGTGATGTCATGGTTAGGTCGTATACTGATTTATAAAGGCCATTTTTGAACGTCTTTTAAATGTCATCTAACCTTGCGTTTGATCTCCTCCTCATCTGCAGAACTGAAGGTTGGTGTTGGTATCAGTTTGATGGATCTGGTGGGCTTGGCATCATCCTCTAGCAATGAGCTGGTCACTGTGATCCCTATGATGGAGAAAATTGGGTTTATCAGCACAAAAATACAGATAGACTTAGTTAAATGGGGGATGAAATACTACTAACTTGTTATCAGTAATTGTATGGCATGCTGGCTGACCAACTTGTATCTCCCTCCTATAGTTGTGTAGCATGGAGCGGATATTTACCTTTGTCCTTTACCATTCGCCTGATTTGTTTCTTCAGTTCAAGTCTCTCCTCTTCCAGTCGTTCGATCTGTGGAGTCAAGTGGGGTCGTGAGGGAAACAGGGCCACAGGCTGAGCTAAAGGTTCCGTTCCAAATGGCACCCTATTCTCTATATAGTACACTACTTTTAAACAGTGCCCATAGTATAGTGTACTACTTCTTTTAGTGCACTATGTAGGGAATAAGGTACCAAATGGTACACAGTCAAATTGACGTCAAGAGGTTCCTTCCCATCCCTATCTACCTCTTTGGTGAGAACCTGGTTCTCTGCTTGGAACTGCCTCTGTTTCAGGGATTTGGTTCTTCTGAATTCTGTCAGATCCACTTCCTCTTTGGGCTCCAGACCTTATGAAAGAGGATGATGGATGAATGATGAAACTGAATGAAAGGATATCCAACAATGAAAATGTCTAGCTAATAAGGCAACTCACTAACTTTATGAAATATAACACCTTCCGACAGGAAATTCATTGTGTCTGCTGTCACTCTATTTTGTATGTCTTTGTTGTTTGTTGCTTGTTATTTTTTTATTAAATGAAAGGATATTCAACAATGAAAAAATGTCTAGCTAATGACATCATTCATTAACTTTATGAAATATAACACAATCCAACAGGAAATTCCTTTTGCGTCTGCTGTCTCCCTGTTTTTGATTTCTTTGTTGTTGTATCCAGTTCTTATTTAAAATTTCCATCTGTAACATGTGTTGAGACATTGTGAAATTAACATAAATAAAATGTGACTTGAAGTTTGTTAATTACATTTGTTTCGTGTGTGACTTACCGAGTCGTTCCCTAAGATCTTCGTTCTCATCCAGAAGGTTGTTGATTCTCATCTCCAGCTGGTTGATCTCTCTGGTCATAGCCTCCGCCTCACGGTCTCGCACTCTCATCTGATTCTTACACTCTTTGATCTCAGCGATGGCCACCTGCAGACCATCAGTGCCCTGCAGGACAGTAAAGAGAGATCAGCCATGGCTTTCATACTTTGTTTAATCTAGGATACAAGATTTGACAGACCAGACATCTCAAAAACAAAGCCTGTTGCATGAGTCATGAGAATAACCACAGGGGTGGGGGAAAGTAGTTTTTTTGACTTAAGTAGGGCTTGTTGGAGGACCTTAAGCAACTGAGCATTTGTGGAATCGGGCAGGCTAGGCAGACTTACAGACTCATAGAGTCTCATGTGGTTTAATGTGTCACTGAGCTCTTTGTCCTTGTCCCTGGCGTCTGTCTCGGCTAGCTCGGCCACACGTTCTGCTTCCTGTGCTCTTGTCTCTGTTGCCTGCAGCTTAGCGGTTAGCTCGTCCAGCTTCCTCTGCTGGATGGCTGAGGGCAGACCTGGGGAAAAACTTTGAGCTATAAGCTATTGCTAACAATGCTAAATCAGAGTTTATGGCTCTGTGCTACACTAGAGATACAAATGCTAACCCTAACGCGCTAAATATCTTCCCTTTAAGAAACATTTTAGCTAAATTGTCTGAAGCTAAAAAATATACTGTAAAGTTGGCGCCAACCAACTAACCTGCAGAGAACACCCACACTTTTTCAATCTTATAGCAATGTTGGTGCAGAGCAGCCTTGGCTGACACCAAGAACAACATTCCTTGTTAACAGCATCCAGATCCATGTGCTTTTACAACAAGACAATTTGACACGCACCTCTGTCTTTCTTCAGGGGCTTCTTGAGTTCCTCTATGAGCAGGGCATTTCTCTCCATCTCCCCCGTATACTGCTCCACTTGCTCTGTCAGCATCTTGATTTGATTGTCTCTCTCTAGCACGGCCTTGAAGACATTCACAAACATTTATTAGTTTGGAACCAGCGTTAGTACAAGGACAACCACGGAAGAGCACAGCAGGTTGTGATTTGTGGACAATAATGTGTAATAAAAGACATGAGATCTTGTGAAATGAAATGAAAGCAGAGAGAGGTCTGTAAAATAGACAAGAAATATGGAGGACCGAGTAACTTACACCACATAGCTCATATATGACCTGGCCACGAGTTAGTGACGGGAGTGCAAGTAAAGACAGGAGAAAAGAACAGAATGAACAGAAGAGAAGCTGCAGTGGAAATGACAGATGGAACACAAAGATACAGTATCTCGTCTGAAGTCGGTACCGCCGATGTGCCAACATCTGCCTGTAGTGTTTGAACGGTTTGGGCTACACACTAATATGACCCCTCCATGGAAGGTGAGACTCTCATGAACACGATGGTGTTCTCAGTTTTTATCTACAACCCACACAAGTGTCACAGGACTCGTCTGAAGGTTACCCGGTACTGGGCCGAAAAATGAATGGAAGTGAATAGGGCCTTTCCACGTCAAAGGTGGTCATTCCACGGTAAAAAATAAATACATACTTCTTATATCTTTCAGATATAGGACAGCCACTTCCAAACATACTTCCTTTAAAAAAAAAATCCATGTATGAATCTGTTATTCAATGTGTTTCTATGGGCTAATAGCCAAAAAGCCCAATTCAATGTTTCTTCAAATACTGTTTTTATATACACTACCAGTCAAAAGTTTGGACACACCTACTCATTCAACGGTTTTTCTTAATTTTATAACTATTTTCTACATTGTAGAATAATAGTGAAGACATCAAAACTATGAAATAACACATATGGAATCATGTAGTAACCACAAAAGTGTTAAACAAATCAAAGTAGCCACCCTTTGCCTTGATTACAGCTTTGCACTGGTACTGTATATATATATATTTTTTTATACCTATAGGGATACTAAAATTCTAAATCAAATAGCTAAATGATCCTTGGTATGACCATCTTAAAACAATTCCATTTGTTATCTTAGTAGAAACTTAGCCCCTGGCACTTAGTTAAATATTTTCACAGTTGAAATATATTTATCTTTCAACAGACAGATATTTCAAAGATGAAGATAAACAAAAAGCACACAGCTTGAACTGATAGATTTAGACATTTTCTAATATAGTATAAAATGCCACCGTTTTTAAAATAATTGGTCGTTGCATGTACTGTATGTACCAAATACTGCACAAAAAGTTCCCTCACAGGAACAATTAATTATCTCTATTGAAGTTTGAAAACGTACTGTAAGTTGCTCTGGATAAGAGCGTCTGTTAAATGACTAAAATATAAATGTAAAATTCAGATCTAGCCAAGTTCATTAGATGTATTTATATGTATGTATTTACATAAAGCTAAGGATTTCAGCTTTGAGACGGACCTGCTGCAAGGCGATGATGTTGCTCTTGTCCGTGTCCATCTGGGTCGAGCGTAGCTTGTCCCTTAGCTCGCGGATCATCTGCTGGTACTCCATGATCTCCTCATCCTTCCCAGCCAGCACTCTCTGAAAATCACAAATCACAGATACAATCAAGGCCACTCAGAAAAATGCAGAGATCACCAGGGCCACTGACAAAACAACACAGCTGCAACTAACCAGGCAGTATGCTTTGATGAAGACAGGCTCCCAGCTAAAATGTTTTAATTTATGCTGATTGACTACTAATGTTTGAAGTGTGAAGAATAAATGTAAATATTTCCTCTATACATAGAGTACCAGTCAAAAGTTTGGATAAACCTACTCATTCAAGGGTTTTTCTTTATTTTTACTATTTTCTACGTTGTAGAATAATAGTGAAGACATCAAAACTATTAAATAACACATATGGAATCATGTAGTAACCAAAAAACTGTTAAACAAATCAAAATATATTTTATATTTGAGATTCTTCAAAGTAGCCATCCTTTGCCTTGATGACAGCTTTGCACACTCTTGGCATTCTCTCAACCAGCTTCACCTGGAATGCTTTTCCAATGGTCTTGAAGGAGTTCCCACATATGCTGAGCACTTGTTGGCCGCTTTTCCTTCCCTCTACGGTCCAACTCATTCCAAATCATCTCAATTGGGTTGAGGTCGGGTGATTGTGGAGGCCAGGTCATCTGATGCAGCATTCCATCACTCTCCTTCTTAGTCAAATAGCCCTTACACAGCCTGGAGGTGTGTTGGGTCATTGTCCTGTTGACAAAAAATGATAGTCCCACTAAGCGCAAACTATATGGGATGGCGTATCGTTGCAGAATGCTGTGGTAGCCATGCTGATTAAGTGTGCCTTGAATTCTAAATAAATCACTGACAATGTTACCAGCAAATTTGGACTCATCAGACCAAAGGACAGATTTCCACCGGTCTAATGTCCATTGCTCGTGTTTCTTGGCCCAAGCAAGTCTCTTATTCTTATTGGTGTCCTTTAGTAGTGGTTTCTTTGCAGCAATTCGACCATGAAGGCCTGATTCAAGCAGTATCATCTGAACAGTTGATGTTGAGATGTGTCTGTTACTTGAACTCTGTGAAGCATTTATTTGGGCTGCAATTTCTTAGGCTGGTAACTCAAATGAACTTATCCTCTGCAGCAGGAGTAACTCTGGGTCTTCCTTTCCTGTGGTGGTCCTCATAAGAGCCAGTTTCATCATTGCGCTTGATGGTTTTTGCGACTGCACTTGAAGAAACTTTCAAAGTTCTTGACATTTTCCAGATTGACTGACCTTCATGTCTTTAAGTAATGATGGACTGTTGTTTCTCTTTGCTTATTTGAGCTTGTTCTTGCCATAATATGGCCGTTTTCTTTTACCAAAAAGGGCTATCTTCTGTATACCATTGGTGGAAAAGTACCCAATTGTCATACTTGAGTAAAAGTATAGATACCTTAATAGAATGTTACTCAAGTAAAAATGAAAGTCACCCAGTAAAAATAGTATTGAGTAAAAGTCTAAAAGTATTTGGTTTTAAATATACTTAAGTATCAAAAGTACATGTTATTGCTAAAATATACTTAATTATCAAAAGTAGAAGTAAAAGTTTAAATAATTTGAAATTCCTTATATTAAGCAAAGCAGATGGCAACATTTTCTTGTTTTGAAAATGTACGGATAGCCAACACACATTATTTACAAAATATGCATTTGTGTTTAGTGAGGCAGTAGGGATGACCATGTTCTCTTGATAAGTGCACGAATTTCACAATTTTCATGTCCTGCTAAGCATTCAAAATGTAACAAGTACTTTGGGTTGTCAGGGAAAATGTATGGAGTAAGAAGTACAATATTTTCTTTAGGAATGAAGTGAAGTAAAAGTAGTCAATAATATAAATAGTAAAGTACAGATACCCCAAAAACCTACTTAAGTAGTACTTTAAAGTATTTTTACTGTATACCACCCCTACCTTGTCACAACACAACTGATTGTCTCGAATGCCTTAAGGAAAGAAAATCCACAAATTAATGTTTAACAAAGCACACCTTTTAGTTGAAATGCATTCCAAGTGACTACCTCATGAAGCTGGTTGAGAAAATGCCAAGAGTGTGCAAAGCTGTCATCAAGGCAAAGGGTGGCTACTTTGAAGAAACTCAAATATAAAATATATTTTGGTTTGTTTAATACTTTTTGGGTTACTACATGATTCCATGTGTGTTATTTCATAGTTTTGATGTCTTTACTATTATTCTACAATGTAGAAAATAGTCAAAATAAAGAAAAACCTTTGAATGAGTAGATGTGTCCAAACTTTTGACTGGTACTGTAATTAGCTGTGTGCTGTCACGTTCTTTAACGATTCAGAAAACATACAGACAGCAGCATGCAGTACTTGATACAATCAGTGCATCGCCTGCTGCCTTTTCTCCAAGCCAGGTAAATAATGTGAGAACACCCACCTTCCATTCGTCCACCTTGGCATTCACGGCTGCAATGACTGGGTCATCTTCCTCCGCCCGGCTCTGAATCTGCTCTGTCAGCTCTCTGACCTGAAGTGAAGAACACAGCAGTATATTGTTTTTATTCAACACCAATCGATGTATGTTATTTACACTGTGTCAATTCACAATAATGATTCAATATTAGAAATGCTTCATAAAATCTATTGTCGTGGAAAATTGCAAGATTATGTTATAATGCTTGTATTGCATTATAATGGTTGTTTTATTCGACAGAATAGAATACTCTGTTAACTATTGTGTGTGTGTGTTCTACTGAGGATGGGCCTCTATGAGATAACACTGACAGAGGAGATATACGATGTCTTTGGGTGATAAAACCTAAAGAGCATTCCAGAGAACATGAGCTAATGATTCTGTTCTATGCCGTACCAGGGAGAGACGGTTTCTGTTTGGAGTAGGAGGGCCAGACACTGGTCTTTACAATGAAAACTGTTGACACAGCAGTAACTGTCTGCTATGTTTTATAGATATCTTTCATACAAATCTTAACCTTTGTGAACTGTTCCTAAGATCTGTGGTTCGTCATGTAAGTTGAGAAGGGTGTATCTTGGCTATAAAAGATCTTTGTACTTTTCTGTTGGTACTTTTCAATGGTTCATTAGAGATAGCGCATCATTGAAAGTCAAAAAGGCTATTGCAAAGCTCTTATTAAAGATGTAGTTTAAGTATAACTCTGACTGGTTTGTGAAGTTTGTAACTCTCCTCATTTGGTAATGCAGAAATATGCCACCACACTATGCAAAGCCGTGCTGAAATTTTCCCAGGTTCAACCTTTACATTTGTCCGTATAACCGGAAAACCAGATTGCAACCTGTAATTTTGTCCCTCTAGGTTACCTGTAGCTTGGCGTGGTCCCTCTCCTTCCTCAGCTGGTCCATGATGGAGTCTGTCTGCTGCACAACAATCTTCATCTTGTTGTACTCGTCCGTCATCGTCTCCATCTCCTTCACTGACTCCTCTAGGCTCTTCTGCATCTGATCGTTCTGTGTCTTCAGGTGGGCTACCTCTTCCTCCGCACGCTAGAGGTAGAGGAATGAGGACACAGGTCTGGGGTTAGTACAGTAAGAAACATACTGTAAATCATGCATTGATATCAATGGAAGATTTTGTCCATGTGTTTTTCAAGTCACGACTTGTCCTTAATACCCTTTTGACACTACTGAGCCAAGTCAAGGCGAGTTGTACTGCGCTGGCCTGGTTACGCATTAGGGAAATATCCAAATCAGGGAAGTTTCGGGCTCCCGAGTGGCGCTGCATCTCAGTGCTAGAGGCATCACTACAGACACTGGTTCGATTCCAGGCTGTATCATAACCGGCAGTGATTGGGAGTCTCATAGGGCGGCACACAATTGGCCCACCGTCGTCCGGGGTTAGTGTTTGGCCTGGGTAGGCTGTCATTGTAAATAAGAATTTATTCTTAACTGACTTGCCTAGTTAAATAAAGGTTAAATAAATAAATTGTATGAAAGGGGTCTGCAGTACCTGGACATCCTCCATGCACTGGTAGAGCTGTCTGTTGGCTGAGTTGAGTCTCCTCTGTGTCTCAGTACTCTCCTCTCTGGACTGGACCGGCTCCTTCTGGTCCAGCTCCCTCCTGTAGAAGTCTACATCCTGCTGGAGCTGCTCGTTCTGACACACACCGCAGGAGAGGAGACACAGTTAGAGAGGAGTAGTGGGACCCAGTGCCTAATCTACTCTCACAGGTTATACGCTAACTACTGCATCATCATATAGTTGTCCAACCACATACTACAACACACACTTATACTGGTGTATACTGTCATACACGTATTATGAACAGTTAACACACACTTATATTGGTGTATACTGTCATACACGTATTATGAACAGTTAACACACACTTATATTGGTGTATACTGTCATACACGTATTATGAACAGTTAACACACACTTATATTGGTGTATACTGTCATACACGTATTATGAACAGTTAACACACACTTATATTGGTGTATACTGTCATACACGTATTATGAACAGTTAACACACACTTATATTGGTGTATACTGTCATACACGTATTATGAACAGTTAACACACACTTATATTGGTGTATACTGTCATACACGTATTATGAACAGTTAACACACACTTATATTGGTGTATACTGTCATACACGTATTATGAACAGTTAACACAAACGCAGACAGACACTCACTGGTGTTCTCCTTACTTGGACTAACACTTATTTTCACCTTAAAAAGGTCCAATGCAGCTATTCTTATCTTAATGTCAAATTATTTCTGGGTAACAATGAAGAACCTCAATGTGATTGTTTTCAATTAAAATGGTCAAAAACAAACTAAATAGCTTCTTGGCAAAGAGCAATTTCTCAAACAAGAATTTTGCTAGCACTGTCTGGGAGTGGTCTGAGTGGGGAGGGGAAAACAGAAAACTAGCTGTTATTGTCAGAGAGGTTTGGAACTCTCTTTCTTATTGATCTACTATGAAATGTACCGCAGGCCAAAACTCCTTTCCACCAAAACAGGCTGAAATTTCAGGCGGTCTTTTCAAACAGCTCTTACACTAAAAAGGGTATTATCATAATTTGGGCACAACGTAGCAAAACATTTTGAAACGTAAACAAAAATGAGTGTTCAGGTAGTGCCTCCCCAATTCAGGCACGACTAAGTTGTCACTAACCTCTCTTTTCAGCTTCCTGCTCTCATCCTCAGCCTCCTCTGCCCGAATCATCAACTGTGGGAACACATGGGAGATATTAGGTGCATGGGAATTGTGAACACAATGGGAGATTACTTTGTATAGGCTACATACAATAAAATCAATTGAACATTTTGCACAAAGTAGGAAGGTCTTAGTATAGTATTGAGAACACAATGACACACATTAACACTAGCTCACTATGGAATTAATGACGTCTCATAACATAAGGTCATACTTCCTCATTGATTTTCTTTTCCTTGCTCGTCTCTTTCTCCAACTGTTGGATATCCTTCTCTCTATGGTCCAACTGGGCCTCCAGTGTGCGCATCTCGTCCCGCAGGAAGCGAGTGTCTGGCCCGCCGCCAACGCCCGACTTCTTGGCCATCTGGACAGGAAATCAAGCAGACAACAAACTCTCAGGCTCCCTCTGTTTACAACACTTACTCATGTACTTAAACTACCACCAGTCCCTCGAAAAAGAAGATTAGGTTATGTCTCCATTTGCTTCTATGAAAGTGTGAAAGAAGTCCCAGGCCCAAATTATTGTTCAGGAAACGCAGAGAAAAGCACAACAAACTGCAGCGTAGCAGAGCACTCTAATCTCCTTAAGTGCCGTCATTCTATGGTCACAGCTTACAATCTCCTTTGTGGACAGTGAGGGACTTTACTATTGGCTGAGAGGTGTACTAAGTCCTATTGAAGAAAACTGAGCATGAGTTGAAATGACCTGTGCTCCAAATCAATCAAAACTGCTTTCCAGAAACTGCAGTTTTGATTGGACCCTAATGCTTCACAGTTTAATTTAATGACAACATTCACACCAAGCCTTACCTCTAACTCTTGTTCCCACTTTAACTCCTTGGCCTTCCACTCATTTTCTGTAAGACATGAAAGAGATACTGTTGTAGTATCTACTGTGGGCCATTCATTTCAAATATTCGTCCCAACAACTGGATTGAAAACAATGCTTTATGCACCTACCCGATCTAGCTTGTTCTGTCCCGGCATTATCGATGAGTTCAAATGCCATAGTAACCTCCTCTTTCTTCAACTGCAAAAAAAATAACAATTTTAGTAAGCTTGGGCGGTGTACCTTATTTAGAAAATGTTGGTCAGCACACCTTGTTATTGGATTTTCAACATTGCAGAACCAATTTTATTTTAGTAAATTTAAATGTACAATTTTTATTTTAAAAAATAAAGAAAAATGAAATGGACAATATTATTGGCACCCTGGAGCTAGTACTTGGTTTCACAGCCTTTGGCCAAGATAACTGCAGACAAACACTAACCATCAATGCCCTGAATCACATCCATAATCAATGACGAGAGCTGGAAACAGTAGTTGGTGGAGACAGTAGTTGGTAGTTGGTGGAGACAGTAGTTGGAGACAGTAGAGAGACAGTAGTTGGAGACAGTAGTTGGTTGTAGACAGTAGTTGGTGGAGACAGTAGTTGGAAACAGTAGTTGGTGGAGAAGCTCTTTGATGGCTACAAGAAGCATTTGTGGCAGTTATCTTGGCCAAAGGCTGTGCAACCAAGTACTAGCTCCAGGGTGCCAATAATTTTGTCCATGCTATTTTACTTTATTTTCCTAAATTAAAATGGTAAACTTCAGTTTACAAAAATGTAACTGGTTTCTGCAATGTTGAACATCCAATAACAAGGTGTGGAGATCAAAAGTTATTTTCAATTTCAACTTGTTTTAGAAAAATATGGAATTATTTAAGAAAAGTGCAAGGGTGCCAATATATTTGACCGCAACTGTACGTTACATGAAACTGAGACTATAACAGATGAATACTGTAAATCCACACAAAAGCAGGTCAAGTATCTGAAGCAAATATAATCAAACTGTTCTATATTAATTATACCACACTGTGTAGAGCATATTCCTTCAAAGCAACTACGTAATGTATTCCACTGATAATAAACATTGGATAAAATCATTTCAGCACAGTTTTAGTGAGCTTGAGTAATGCATCTCTGGATGTGTCTGGGTAATAATAGCATGGGACACCTTCAGAAGGCCTTGAACGACTCGCAAGAGCTGAACAATTCTCTCTGGGCTTCCATCTTTCAGCTCCCGCTCCCATCGTTTGACCTGTAGAGAAATAGAGCACCATTTATTTCAATGAAACATAACGCGAAATTGTCCTCAGGCAGAAACACATCAACAACAGTACTGCTTCGTGCAAAATTAAGTAAACCCTCAAAACAACTGTAAACTCGGAACTGGGAAATCTGACTTCAGTGAGTTCAAGACAACTGGGAACTCGGGGAAAAACAAGCTCTGACTGGGAAAATACATTTTGAATGGTCATCCAACTCGGAATTGTACATTGGGAACTCGGGCCTCTTTCTAGAGCTATGACCTGAAGGTCACTGACATCATGATGATTCAACCTTTTTCCCTTTTTCAGAGTTCCCAGTTGTCTTGAAAGCACCATAAATCCATAGAATGCCAGACTTCAAATCAAATCAAATTGTATTTATATAGCCCTTCTTACATCAGCTGATACATCAAAGTTTGATGACAAAATTTGCCCACAAAGGGCAGTCCAAAAATGTATTGTATGCTGCTGTATAAATTATGTTATATGCCAGGGATATATTTATACTGTAAATAAGAAAGTAATACTAAGTGTATGTTGTGTAGTAAGTCTATTTTCCCCTCTTAACTTCGCCTACTGTTCTGACTTGGTGGTGCACATGTAGCCTATAACCTGTTTTAGAGATATGTTGTTCTAAAACTTTTGACCGGTAGTGTAAGCAGACAATTTAAGGTCTTACAATATTCGATGATTACTACTCATTCAAGGGTTTTTCTTTATTTCAACTATTTTCTACATTGTAGAATAATAGTGAAGACATCAAAACAATGAAAAAACACATATGGAATCATGTAGTAACCAAAAAAGTGTTAAACAAATCAAAATATATTTTACATTTGAGATTCTTCAAATAGCCATCCTTTGCCTTGATGACAGCTTTACACACTCTTGGCATTCTCTCAACCAGCTTCACCTGGAATGCTTTTCCAACAATCTTGAAGCTGTTCCCACATATGCTGAGCACTTGTTGGCTGCTTTTTCTTCACTCTACGGTCCGACTTATCCCAAACCATCTCAATTGGGTCGAGGTTGGGGGATTGTGGAGGCCAGGTCATCTGATGCAGCACTCCATCGCTCTCTGTCTTGGTAAAATAGTCCGTACACCGCCTGGGGGTATGTTGGGTCATTGTCCCATTAAGGCCAAACCACATGGGATTGCGTATCGCTGCAGTATGCTGTGGTAGCCATGCTGGTTGAGTGTGCCTTGAATTATAAATAGATCACAGATAGTGTCACCAGCAAAGCACCCCCCCCCCCCCCCCCCACACCATCACACCTCCTCCTCCATGCTTCACGTTGGGAAATACACATGCGGAGATCATCCGTTCACTCACACCGAGTCTCACAAAGACATGGCGGTTGGAACCAAAAATATCCAATTTGGACTCCAGACCAAAGAACAAATTTCCACTGGTCTAATCTCCATTGCTCATGTTTCTTGGCCCAAGAAAGTCTCTTCTTCTTATTGGTGTCCTTTGTAGTGGTAGTAGTAGTGGTTTCTTTGCAGCAAATCAACCATGAAGGCCTGATTCACACAGTCTCCTCTGAACAGTTGATGTTGAGATGTATCTGTGTCACGGCTTTTTTCCTGGGATGAAGGAGAGGACCAAAATGCAGCGCGGCTAGTGTTCAACATGTTTAATTAGATCAATAAACGGTACCACTAATACAAGTAACAAAATAACAAATGTGAAAACCGAGACAGCCCTATCTGGTGCAGACAAAACACAGAGAAAGGAAACAATCACCCACAAAATCTCAACACAAAAAACAAGCCTCCTATATATGATTCTCAATCAGGGACAACGATTGACAGCTGCCTCTGATTGAGAACCATATTAGGCTGGACACAGAAACAGACAAACTAGACACACAACATAGAATTCCCACCCAGCTCACGTCCTGACCAACACTAAACAAGCAAAACACATAAGAACTCTGGTCAGGACGTTACAATACCCCCCTCCTGAGGTGCGGACTCCGAACGCACCCCTAAAACTCAAGGAGGGTCTGTGTGGGCATCTGTCCGCGGTGGCGGCTCCGGCGCAGGACGAGGACACCACTCTACCACTGTCTTTGTCCCCCTCCTTAGCGTCCTTTGAGTGGCGACCCTCGCCCCCGACCTTGACCTAGGAATCCTCACCAAGGTCCCCACATAATTGATGAGACAGCTCAGGACAGAGAGGTAGCTCAGGACAGAGAGGCAACTCCGGACAGAGGGGCAACTCCGGACAGAGGGGCAACTCCGGACAGAGAGGCAGCTCTGGACTAATGGCAGCTCCGGACTGAATGGCAGCTCCGGACTGAATGGCAGCTCCGGACTGAGTGGCAGCTCCGGACTGAGTGGCAGCTCCGGACTGAGTGGCAGCTCCGGACTGAGTGGCAGCTCCGGACTGAGTGGCAGCTCCGGACTGAGTGGCAGCTCCGGACTGAGTGGCAGCTCAAGGCTGGAGGGCAGCTCATGACTGGAGGGCAGCTCATGACTGAGTGGCAGCTCATGACTGGAGGGCAGCTCATGACTGGAGGGCAGCTCATGACTGGCTGGCGGCTCTGGCAGCTCCTGACTGGCTGGCGGCTCTGGCAGCTCCTGACTGGCTGGCGGCTCTGGCAGCTCCTGACTGGCTGGCGGCTCTGGCAGCTCCTGACTGGCTGGCGGCTCTGGCAGCTCCTGACTGGCTGGCGACTCTGGCAGCTCCTGACTGGCTGGCGGCTCTGGCAGCTCCTGACTGGCTGGCGGCTCTGGCAGCTCCTGACTGGCTGGCGGCTCTGGCAGCTCCTGACTGGCTGGCTGGCGGCTCTGGCAGCTCCTGACTGGCTGGCGGCTCTGGCAGCTCCTGACTGGCTGGCGGCTCTGGCAGCTCCTGACTGGCTGGCTGGCTGCTCTGGCAGCTCCTGACTGGCTGGCTCTCTGGCAGCTCCTGACTGGCTGGCTGGCGGCTCTGGCAGCTCCTGACTGGCGGCTCTGGCAGCTCCTGACTGACGGACGGCTCTAGCGGCTCCTGACTGACGGACGGCTCTAACGGCTCGGGACAGACGGGCGGCTCTAATGGCTCGGGACAGACGGATGGCTCAGACGGCACTGGGCAGACGGATCGCTCAGACGGCACTGGGCAGACGGATGGCTCAGACGGCACTGGGCAGACGGATGGCTCAGACGGCACTGGGCAGGCAGGCAGCTCAGACGGCGCTGGGCAGACGAGCAGTGCAGGCGGCGTTGAGCAGACGAGCAGTGCAGGCGGCGTTGGGCAGACGGCCGACTCTGACCTGCTGAGGCGCACAGTAGGCCTGGTGCGTGGTACCGGAACTGGAGGTACCGGGCTGAGGGCACGCACCTCAGGGCGAGTGCGGGGAGAAGGAACAGTGCGTACAGGGCTCTGGAGATGCACAGGAGGCTTGGTGCCGGAACTGGAGGTACTGGGCTGGAGACACGCACCATAGGGAGAGTGCGTGGAGGAGGAACAGGGCTCTGGTTACGCACTGGAAGCCTGGTGCGTGGTGTAGGCACTGGTGGTACTGGGCTGGGGCCACGCACCATAAGGCGAGTGCGGGGTGCTGGAACTGGAGGTACTGGGCTGGGGCGGGAAGGTGGCGCCGGATATACCGGACCGTGCAGGCGTACTGGCTCCCTTGAGCACTGAGCCTGCCCAACCTTACCTGGTTGCATGCTCCCCGTAGCCCGACCAATGCGGGGAGGTGGAATAACCCGCACTGGGCTGTGTAGGCGAACCGGGGACACCATGCGTAAGGCTGGTGCCATGTACACCGGCCCGAGGAGACGTACTGGAGGCCAGATATGTTGAGCCGGCTTCATGGCACTTGGCTCAACGCTCAATCTAGCCCGGCCAGTGCGGGGAGGTGGAATAACCCGCACCGGGCTATGCACACGTACAGGAGACACTGTGCGCTCTTCCGCATAACACGGTGTCTGCCCGTACTCCCGCTCTTCACGGTAAGCATGAGAAGTGGGCGCAGGTCTCCTACCTGACTTCGCCACACTACCCTTTAGCCACCCCCCCCCCAATAAATTTTGGGGATTTCTTCTCGGGTTTCCGTGCTAGCCGCGTACCTTCATAACACCGGTTCCTCTCTCCGGTTGCCTCTGCTCTCCTAGCTGCCTCCAGCTGTTCCCATGGGAGGCGATCCTTTCCAGCCAGGATCTCCTCCCATGTGTAGCAACCCTTGCCGTCCAAAACGTCCTCCCAAGTCCATTTCTCCTGGTCCCGCTGCTGCTGCTGCTGTCGCTGCTGCCCGTTGCCACGCTGCTTGGTCCTAGTTTGGTGGGTGATTCTGTCACGGCTTTCTTCCTGGGATGAAGGAGAGGACCAAAATGCAGCGCGGCTAGTGTTCAACATGTTTAATTAGATCAATAAACGGTACCACTAATACAAGTAACAAAATAACAAATGTGAAAACCGAGACAGCCCTATCTGGTGCAGACAAAACACAGAGACAGGAAACAATCACCCACAAAATCCCAACACAAAACAAGCCTCCTATATATGATTCTCAATCAGGGACAACGATTGACAGCTGCCTCTGATTGAGAACCATATTAGGCTGGACACAGAAACAGACAAACTAGACACACAACATATAATTCCCACCCAGCTCACGTCCTGACCAACACTAAACAAGCAAAACACATAAGAACTCTGGTCAGGACGTTACAATCTGTTACTTCAACTCTGTGAAGCAATTATTTGGGCTGCAATTTCTGAGGCTGGTAACTCTAATGAGCTTATGCTCTGCAGCAGAGGTAACTCTGGGTCTTCCATTCCTGTGGCGGTCCTCATGAGAGCCAGTTTCATCATAGCACTTGATGGTTTTTGCGACTGCACTTGAAGAAACGGTCAAAGTTCTTGACATTTTCAATATTGACTGACCTTCATGTCTTAAAGTAATGATGGACTGTCATTTCTCTTTGCTTATTTGAGCTGTTCTTGCCATAATATGGCCGTTTTCTTTTACCAAATAGGGCTATCTTCTGTATACCACCACTAACTTGTCACAACACAACTGATTGGCTCAAACACATAAAGAAGGAAAGAAATTCAACAAATTAACTCTTAAGGCACACCTGTTAATTGAAATGCATTCCAGGTGACTACCCCATGAAGCTGGTTGAGAGAATGCCAAGAGTGTGCAAAGCTGTCATCAAGGCAAAGGGTGGCTTTTTGAAGAATCTCAAATATAAAATATATTTTAATTTGTTTAACACTTTTTTGGTTACTACAGTCATGGCCAAAAGTTTTGAGAATGACACAAATATAAATGTTCTGTCACGCCCTGACCTGAGATATCTCTGTTTTCTTTATATTTTGGTTAGGTCAGGGTGTGACTAGGGTGGATTACGCTAGTTTTTGTAATGTCTAGGGGTTTGTATTGTCTAGGGTTTTTGTATGTCTAGGGTTTTGTAGGTCTAGGTATTTGTATATTTATGGTGGCCTGATATGGTTCCCAATCAGAGGCAGCTGCTTATCGTTGTCTCTGATTGGGGATCATATTTAGGTAGCCATTTCCCCTTTGGTGTTTGTGGGTTCTTGTCTATCTGTAGTTGCCTGTCAGCACTCATTTGTATAGCTTCACTTTTTGTTATTTTGGTTAGTTTGTTCAGTGTTCATTCTTTTAATAATAAAGAATGTACGCATACCACGCTGCGCCTTGGTCCGATTCATACAACGCACGTGACATTTTCACAAAGTCTGCTGCCTCAGTTTGTATGATGGCAATTTGCATATACTCCAGAATGTTATGAAGAGTGATCAGATGAATTGCAATTAATTATCAAGTCCCTCTTTGCTATGCAAATGAACTGAATCCTGAAAAAACATTTCCACTGCATTTCAGCCCTGCCACAAAAGGACCAGCTGACATCATGTCATTGATTCTCTCGTTAACACAGGTGTGAGTGTTGACGAGGACAAGGCTGGAGATCACTCTGTCATGCTGATTGAGTTTGAATAACAGACTGGAAGCTTCAAAAGGAGGGTGGTGCTTGAAATCCTTGTTCTTCCTCTGTCAAACATGGTTACCTGCAAGGAAACACGCGCCGTCGTCATTGCTTTGCACAAAAAGGGCTTCACAGGCAAGGATATTGCTGCCAGTAAGATTGCATCTAAATCAACCATTTATCAGATCTTCAAGAACTTCAAGGAGAGCAGTTCAATTGTTGTGAAGAAGGCTTCAGGGCACCCAAGAAAGTCCAGCAAGCGCCAGGACCGTCTCCTAAAGTTGATTCAGCTGCGGGATCGGGGCACCACCAGTACAGAGTTTGCTCAGGAATGGCAGCAGACAGATGTGAGTGCATCTGCATGCACAGTGAGGCAAAGACTTTTGGAGGATGGCCTGGTGTCAAGAAGGGCAGCAAAGAAGCCACTTCTCTCCAGGAAAAACATCAGGGACATACTGATATTCTGCGAAATGTACAGGGATTGGACTGCTGAGGACTGGTGTAAAGTCATTTCTCTGACGAATCCCCTTTCCGATTGTTTGGGGCATCCGAAAAAAGCTTGTCCGGAGAAGACAAGGTGAGCACTACCATCAGTCCTGTGTCATGCCAACAGTAAAGCATCCTGAGACCATTCATGTGAGGGGTTGCTTCTCAGCCAAGGGAGTGGGCTTATTCACAATTTTGCCTAAGAACACAGCCATTAATAAAGAATGGTACCAGCACATCCTTCGAGAGCAACTTCTCCCAACCATCCAGGAACAGTTTGGTGATGAACAATGCCTTTTCCAGCATGATGGAGTACCTTGCCATAAGGAAAAAGTGATAACTAAGAGGCTCGGGAAACAAAACATCAATATTTTGGGTCCATGGCCAGGAAACTCCCCAGACCTTAATCCCATTGAGAACTTGTGGTCAATCCTCAAGAGGCGGGTGGACAAACAAAACCCCACAAATTCTGGCAAACTCCAAGCTTTGATTATGCAAGAATGGGCTGCCATCAGTCAGGATGTGGCCCAGAAGTTAATTGACAGCATGCCAGGGCAGATTGCAGAGGTCTTGAAAAAGAAGGTTCAACACTGCAAATATTGACTCTTTGCATCAACTTCATGTAATTGTTAATAAAAGCCTTTGACACTTATGAAATGCTTGTAATTATACTTCAGTATTCCATAGTAACATCTGACAAAAATATCTAAAGACACTGAAGCAGCAAACTTAGTGAAAATTAATATTTGTCATTCTCAAAACCTTTGGCCACGACTGTACATGATTCCATATGTGTTATTTCATAGTTTTGATGTCTTCACTGTTATTCTAAAAATGCAGAAAATAGTCAAATAAAGAAAACCCTTGAATGAGAAGGTGTTCTTAAACTGACCGGTAGTGTATATTCCGCCTTTATTTATCCTACGGTTCTGACTTGATGTACAGGGAGAACACTGTAAGAATGGCCCATGTTCTGAATTTTGTCGCTGTACATTTCAAAAGTGCTGAACAAATATATTGACTACGTTTGTTCTAGCTCACTCATGAATGTCTTAATCGAAATTAGGGACTGCCTCTTATCCACTTGTCATCCCCTTATGTTTTTTAAAAGGCAGTAAATGAGGCTGAATGAACTGTTTTGCTGCCAGACAAGGCTCCGCTGATTACCAGGTGTAGCAGTGGTAAGGTGTTGGGACTGCTGTTGGGACTCTGCTGTTGGGACAGCTTTATGAAGGCCCTAACAGTTTGTGTGCACCGGTTGTCACCGTTATAGTGCAATTAACGTATTGTTTAGTGTTGTGTAGTGGCTTTGTTGGCATGCATCCCACATTTTTTGGGGGGTTTGCCCTACCAAGATTTACATGCTAAAATCGCCACTGTTCCTGTCTCACTGGTATCAGATGTCAAAATGTCTTACATGTTTGTTTAGTCTACAAGCCAGGTGCTTTCCTAGCCAGAGAGGGAAATGGTAGGGGGATCAAAATTAGGTGCGCAGAAGAGGATTAGTCTGTTTTGAGGCAGTCTGTAATTTGGCAGCAGGCAGTGGAGTCCTTCTTTGTGTTGTTTACACAGACAATGTATTTATTTATTTATTTAACTAGGTAAGTCAGTTAAGAACAAATTCTTATTTACAATGACGGCCTACCAAAAGGCCTCCTGTGGGGACGGGGGCCGCGATAATAATAATAATACAAAAATATAGGACAAAACACACATCACGACAAGAGAGACAACACAACACTACATAAAGAGAGACCTAAGACAACAACATAGCGAGGCAGCAACACATGACAACACAGCATGGTAGCAACACAACATGACAACAGCATGGTAGCAACACAACATGGTAGCAGCACAAAACATAGTACAAACATTATTAGGCACAGACAACAGCACAAAGGGCAATAAGGTAGAGACAACAATACATCACGGAAAGCAGCCACAACTGTCAGTAAGAGTGTCCATGATTGAGTCATTGAATGAAGAGATTGAGATAAAAACTGTTCAGTTTGAGTGTTTGTTGCAGCTCGTTCCAGTCGCTAGTTGCAGCGAACTAAAAAGAGAAGTGACCCAGGGATGTGTGTGTTTGGGGACTTTTAACAAAATGTGACTGGCAGAACTGGTGTTGTATGTGGAGGATGAGGGCTGCAGTAGACATCTCAGATAGGGGGGAGTGAGGCCTAAGAGGGTTTTATAAATAAGAATAATATAATGGGTCTTTCGACAGGTATACAGAGGAGTATAGAGTGCAGTGATGTGTCCTATAAGGAGCATTGGTGACAAATCTGATGGCCGAATGGTAAAGAACATCTAGCTGCTCGAGAGCACCCTTGCCTGCTGATCTATAAATTATGTCTCCGTAATCTAGCATGGGTAGGATGGTCATCTGAATCAGGGTTAGTTTGGCAGCTGGGGTGAGGTTAGTTTGGCAGCTGGGGTGAAAGAGGAGCGATTACGATAGAGGAAACCAAGTCTAGATTTAACTTTAACCTGCAGCTTTGATATGTGCTGAGAAGGACAGTGTACAGTCTAGCCATACTCCCAGTCAGTATGATGCTTTTGTCAGGAACAGCCGGACCACTCACTAGATTGGACTATTTGATTGATCAGACCTGGGAAACAGTACTATCAGATTAGAACATTTGAGGTGCATGCATGGACACCTATGAACAGTAACGTCTCTGTACCTGTAAAAACATGTGGTTGATTATCTCTGCATCTCCACTCTCCTGCAGCTGTTCTGGGTCAGCATCCATCACCATTCTCCAGTCAAGATGAGGAGGCATATTGACAATTGTGTTAGCTAACAGAAACTGTGGAACAAATAGATGGACAGACACACATTGTAAGTTAGGTTAATGCTGTAAATGGACAACATAGCTATGGCTATTATCCTTGCAAAATGCATTTTATTTGTGGCTATGTAGCTAACGTTAACTAACATTAGCTTCTGCTATTTGCTTCAAGATGTGTTTAACATTGCATTGGGCGACGCAAAATACATTCAACAATGTATATGAATAACATATGGTGATATGTATTATTTTCCTTTTATCAGTAAGACATTAACTTTTACCTAACCTTTTTTTCATATACCCGCTACAACGTACTGTTTGGCTAGCTCACTTGCTATTTTAGCTAGCCATCTTCAACGGCTGCTCCAGTTGCTAAGTTACCGTTGACAACAGTCGTAAATCGATTCGTACAACTTCTTCTTCGTCTATGCGGTTTAACGGCGGTTGGCATCCAATTTGTTGCATTACCGCCACCTACTACACAGGAGTCCAACTCCCTTATACTTTACTTGAAAAATAAAAATGTACTAAGTAAATACCCTACCATCTAACACTATACTCACTCATTTCAAAATGATATAACATGAACACCCCCCTACTCCACTAATTAAATGTATATATTCCTACCTCATGCCATCACTCTGAAAGGATGGGACATCACCACTTAACACATCTATAAATCTATGCTAGGTAAAGCCCCGCCTTATCTCAGCTCACTGGTCACCATAGCAGCACCCACCCTTAGCACGCGCTCCAGCAGGTATATTTCACTTGTCACTCCCAAAGCCAATTCCTCCTTTGGTTGCCTTTCCTTCCAGTTCTCTGCTGCCAGTGACTGGAATGAATTGCAAACATCACTGAAGCCTCATATCTCCCTCACTAACTTTAAGCACCAGCTGTCAGAGCAGCTCACTGCACCTGTACATAGCCCATCCAACTACCTCATCCCTATTCTGTTATTTTCTTCTTCTTTCTCCTTTGCACCCCAGTATCACTACTTGCACATTCATCTTCTGCACATCTATCACTCCAGTGCCTAATTATTTCACCACTATGGCCTATTTATTGCCTTACCTCCCTTATCTAACCTCATTTGCACACACTGTATATAGACTTTTTTTCTATTGCGTTATTGACTGTATGTTTGTTTATTCCATGTGTAACTCTGTGTTGTTGTTTGTGTCGCACTGCTTTGCTTAATCTTGGCCAGGTCGCAGTTGTAAATGAGAACTTGTTCTCAACTAGCCTACCTGGTTAAATAATGGTGAAATAAAAAAATCCTGTAACTCTTCTGCTGTCAAGTCTCGCACACCCAAATACCTCTCTGCAGCTGCCACCACAACTTCAATTTTCTCTGAGACTTCCGATCCGTCCCTGCAGTACAATTGATAACCATTGATATAAATGCTAAAAATCCAATCTTACTGAAACTTTTCACTTTTTGGCCTATCCCTCTGTGCTGGTATATCTCTACTACTCTCCCCACTCCTCCCCCTTAACCCATCTTCCTCTACTTTCTTCACTGCCTCAACATATGACAACTTCTGCTCTACTCTACCCCTGGAAACCCCACCTGCCTCTCTCGCATGGGACATTTCTGATCCCCAGCTCCAAGGGCACCCCTAAAATTAACACATTCCACTACTTTCCCCAATACTACACATTCCTTTGTCTCATGCCCTTCTGCACATTTCTCACACCTTGGACCCTACCGTCTACACACTGCTGCCACATGCCCATAAGCTTAACACCTGTAGCGTCTTAATGTATTCGGCACATACGCTCGTACAGTATAACTTATATATCCTAACTTCACTTTGGCAGGCAAAGACTCAACTTCAAAACTCAAAAGAACAGATAATGACTCTTCTGTTTCCTCACTCTCGCCACCCTGTCTACACGTCACATACAACGGGGATCTTTGCCCTCAGATGGTAAATTCGTACAACCTGCTACTTTACGGCTGATAACGTCGTGACACTGCTGCAAAAGCTATTCAGCGAGCCAAAGCGCCTTCCGTCCTCTTTAAAACACGTTTCAAGTTTTATAGAAAATACATTGTATTCTCCACTTTATTTTTTATATTTTTTATAGTGTCATTGGATTTGTGACAACAACATTATAGTCACGGCTGTTTCAGAAATCAATGCCACTTTTTACCTTCAACTTTGCCCCGGAAATGGTTTGGGATTTATTGCTAGCCTTTTTGGGAGTTTTTATGTTCCTAGTTGTTAGCGTATGCAACATTAGAATGTCAATGGCCGATAAAATACTCTAATTCACGTATGTTTCTGTATTTTCACACTAATTCTAACATTGTTATTGAACATAACATTTTAGGAAATGTAAACAATTTTTATCAGTAGTTTGTAAACGAGATAAGTCAAATGTTAGATATCCAAACATTTTACCGAGTTTAACCGACGTAGAACTAGCAGGCGTAGAAATACTTACAGTAGCTAGCTAACGTTAGTTGTTGTTATGCGTCTAATTCGTCGCAATTACTGTCTAGCTACATGATAATGTTTGACGTTTATTGAAGTTAAATGTAACATGTATAACTAACATGACTGAAACGGCATGATTCCAATCGAATCGTTTTCTCGATGGATAGCTTAGCTAACTAGTGAGGAACTAAGCTAACTAATGCCAGGGACTAGAGCTAGCACACTACATTGTAGCCTTTCAAGTTTTAATATGATCTCCCTGGTCATCATCGTTAGTATTAATCGAATCTGTCTGCGTTGTATGGGAACATGAATCAGAGTTTACTAGAAGGCATACATTGTTGTGATGCCAGTCTCTTGTCACCAGGCTGTGGCATTGGCATCCTAGCAAATCTGGGCTGGACACATTGTATGTGTGAACCATAATGTGATATTGAACAAAGACATCCTCTAGTCTGATCTCTTCTGTCCTGCTCTTACTTCCTTTATCACAGTGATCAATGAAGCCGTTTGTCAGCGATGGCTGTCGTGTCGTGGATGGAGATCTTGCTTTTGACTGGACTGGTGGTGGGGTGTTACTGGAACAGCCTGTCCTGCGGCTTTGTGTTCGATGATGTCTCAGCCATCCTGGACAACAAGGACCTGCGGCCTGCCACCCCTCTCCGCAACCTCTTCCTCAATGACTTCTGGGGCACGCCCATGGCTGAGGTGATTTGAATCTGTCTGGTGCACTAGATTACCCATCACATGTCATGCAACCAATGACTATATATATATTTAATAAATTTTTTATTTTACCTTTATGTAACTAGGCAAGTCAGTTAACAACAAATTCTTATGAATTGACAAAGCCATCGACTGTGACACCATTCATTACTATGTGAAGAGTTTCTACACCCAGAGGTGCAACATCGCAAGACTTTTGAGAAAGCTTGCCAAGCAGACGAGGCTGGGGTTTGAGACGTCAATGATTGAAGCAAAACATTATTCCGTAGTTTATTTTTTAAACCTGAAGGGCACAACCTAGATTCAAGCCGCTGTCTTAAAGCAAATCAAATACAACTTTATTTGTCACATGCGCCGAATACAACAAGTGTAAACCTTAACGTGAAATGCTTACAAGCCCTTAACCAAGAGTGCAGTTTAAGTAGAGTTAATAAAATATTTACCAAATAAACTAAAGTAAAAAGTAACACAATAAAATAACAATAACGAGGCTATAAACGGGGTACCGGTACCGCGTCACTATGCGGGTTACAGGTTAGTTGAGGTAATTTGTACATGTAGGTAGGGGTGAACTGACTGCATAGATAATAAACAGTGAGTAGCAGCAGTGTACAAAACAAATGGAGGAGGGGTGGGGTCAATGTAAATTGTCCGGTGGCATTTTTGAGTAATTGTTCAGCAGTCTTATGGCTTGGGGGTAGAAGCTGTTAAGGAGCCTTTTGGTCCGAGACTTTCCGCTCCATTACCACTTGTCGTGCGGTAGCAGAGAGAACAGTCCTTGACTGGGTGGCTGAAGTCTTTGACAATTTTTAGGGCTTTGCTCTTACACCGCCTGGTATAGACGTCCTGAATGGCAGGAAGTTGGCCTCAGTGATTTGAATGGCCGTATGCACTACCCTCTGGAGTGCCTTACGGTCGGAGGCTAAGCAGTTACCATACCAGGCAGTGATGTAACCAGTCAGGATGGTCTCAACGGTGCAGCTGTAGAATTTTGAGGATCTAGGGACCCATGCCAAATCTTTTTGTCGTGCCCTCTTCACTACTGTAGTTGAACGTGTTATTACTCCAACCTCGTGAAAGTGACACTGATTACCATTAGACCCGATAATGTGTTTCTATCTATGATTTTTTTTTAAGTGTGTGTGTGTATATATACAGTTGAAGTCGTAAGTTTACATACACTTAGGTTGGAGTCATTAAAACTAGTTTTTCAACCACTCCACAAATGTCTTGATAACAAACTATAGTTTTGGCAAGTCGGTTAGGACATCTTCTTTGTGCATGACAGTAATTTTTCCAACACTTGTTTACAAACAGATTATTTCACTTATAATTCACTATCACAATTAGAGTGGGTCAGAAGTTTACATACACTAAGTTGACTGTGCCTTTAAACAGTTTGGAAAATGCCCAAAAATTATGTCATTGCTTTAGAAGCTTCTGATAGGCTAATTGACATCATTTGAGTCAATTGGAGGTGTTCCTGTGGATGTATTTCAAGACCTAACTTCAAACTCAGTGCCTCTTTGCTTGACATCATGGGAAAATCAAAAGAAATCAACCAAGACCTCAGAAAATAAATTGTAGACCTCCACAAGTCTGGTTCATCCTTGGGAGCAATTTCCAAACGCTTGAAGGTACCACGTTCATCTGTACAAACAACAGTACGCAAGTATAAACACCATGGGACCACGCAGCCGTCATATCGCTCAGGAAGGAGACGCATTCTGTCTCCTAGAGATGAACGTACTTGGTGCGAAAAGTGCAAATCAATCCCAGAACAACAGCAAAGGACCTTGTGAAGATGCTGGAGGAAACAGGTACAAAGGTATCTATATCCACAGTAAAACAAGTCCCATATTGAAATAACCTGAAAGGCTGCTCAGGAAGGAAGAAGCCACTGCTCCAAAGCCGCCATAAAAAAGCCAGACTACGGTTTGCAACTGCACATGGGGACAAAGATTGTACTTTTTGGAGAAATGTCCTCTGGTCTGATGAAACAAAAATAGAACTGTTTGGCCATAATGACCATAGTTATGTTTGGAGGAAAAAGGATGAGGCTTGTAAGCCGAAGAACACAATCCCAACCGTGAAGCACGGGGGTGGCAGCATCATGTTGTGGGGGTGCTTTGCTGCAGGAGGGACTGGTGCTCTTCACAAAATAAATGGCATGATGAGGTAGGAAAATTATGTGGATATATTGAAGCAACATCTCAAGACATCAGTCAGGAAGTTAAACCCCAAACGTACTTCCAAAGTTGTGGCAGAATGATTAAAGCCAGTTTGCGCTGTTCTGTTAAGGTAGTAGTACACAGCGTTGTAGAAAATCTTCAGTTTCTTGGCAACTTCTCACATGGAATAGCCATCATTTCTCAGAACAAGAATGGACTGAGAAGTTTCAGAGGGAAGGTCTTTGTTTCTGTCCATTTTGAGCCTGTAAGCGAACCCACAAATGCTGATGCGCCAGATACTCAACTAAAGAAGGACAGTTTTATTGCTGCTTTAATCAGGACAACAGTTTTAAGCTGTGTTAACGTAATTGCAAAAGAGTTTTCTAATGATCAGTTACTCTTTTAAAATGATAAACTTGGATTAGCTAACACAATGTGCCATTGGAACACAGGAGTGATGGTTGCTGATAATGGGCATTTGTACACCTATGTAGATATTCCATAAATCTGCTGTTTCCAGCTACAATAGTCATTTACAACATTAACAATGTCTACACTGTATTTCTGATACATTTTGTTATTTTAATGGACAACTTGTTTTGCATTTCTTTAAAAAAATAAGCACATTTCTAAGTGACCCCAAACTTTTGAACGGTAGTGAATGTTAACTCACTCTCTCAACGGTCAAAAGTTTTAGAACACCTACTCAAATCAAATTTTGTTTGTCACATGCGCCTAATACAACCGGTGTAGACCTTACAGTGAAATGCTTACTTACAAGCCTTTAACCTCTACGGACCACCCATCCCGGATCCGGGATCATTCTCATCAGAAAAGCTGCCTAGCATAGCCTAGCCTAGCGCCACAGGGATATCATATAATTTCATGAAATCACAAGTCCAATACAGCAAATGAAAGATATGAATCCAGCCAACATGTCCGATTTTTAAAAATCTTTTACAGCGAAAACACAACATATATATTTATGTTAGCTCACCACAATAGCCCAAAACACAACGCCATTTTTTCACCGTAAAGATAGCTTTCACAAAACCCACAAATAGAGATAAAATTAATCACTAACCTTTGAACAACTTCATCAGATGACAGTCTTATGACATGTTATACAATACTTTTATGTTTTGTTCGAAAATGTGCATATTTATAGCTACAAATTGGGGTTTTACATTGCCGCCATGGTCACAAATGGCACCAAAATGTCCGGAGAAATTTTAGACAGCCACGTAATCTAACAGAAAAAAACTCCTCATAAACTTTGCTGAAAAATACATGTTGCACATATAATTAAAGATACACTGGTTCTTAATGCAACCGCTGTGTTAGATTTAAAAAAAATAACTTTAGTACAAAGCACAGCATGCAATAATCTGAGACAGCGCTCAGCCATTCTCTGCCATGTTGGAGTCCAAAGAGTCCACAAAATTACAAAATAACATCATAAATATTCCCTTACCTTTGATGAACTTTCATCAGAATAGTTCCACAATAAATCGCTGTTTTGTTTTAGAATGTCCATTTCTTCTGTCGAATTAGCAACTTTGGCTAGCATGGTGTAGCTCACGTGTCCATGAAGATTTTACGCATGAACGAAAAATTCAAAAAGTGATAATAAAAGTCGAATAAACTGGTCAAACTCAGTTGAGAATCCATCTTTAGGATGTTTTTCACAAATATATCCAATAACGTCCCAGACGGAGCATTTCTTCCTGTCTACCTAACGCATTGCAGACAAAGATATGACAAACCTAAGTGCGTAGCCGAATACTGCCAATATGGCTGACCTCTCACTCCAATGACTCATCCGGTCCCAAATAAGGCTAGACACTTCATTCCACGTTCTACTGCCTGTTGACATCTAGTGGAAGGCGTATGAAGTGCCTACAGATCCATAAATACAAGGCAATTGAATAGGCGATGCCTTTCACAGAGACCCATTTCAGAATTTTCACTTCCTGTTTGGAAGTTTGCCTGCCAAATGAGTTCTGTTTTACTCACAGATATAATTCAAACCGTTTTAGAAACTTCAGTGTTTTCTATCCAATAGTAATAATAATATGCATATCATATGATCTAGGACAGAGTACGAGGCCGTTTAAATTGGGCACAATTTTATCCAGAAGTGAAAAGGGCGCCCCCTATTTAACCAACAATGCAGTTTTAAGAGAAAAATAAGTGTTAAGTAATTTTTATTTTTTTATAATTAAAGAGCAGCAGTAAGATAACAATAGTTAGGCTATATACAGGGGGTACCGGTCCAGAGTCAATGTGCGGGGGCACCAGTTAGTCGAGCTAATATGTACATGTTGAGTTATTAAAGTGACTATGCATAGATAATAACAGAGTAGCAGCAGTGTAAAAGAGGGACGGGGGTGGGGGCAATGTAAATAGTCCGGGTGGCCTTTTGATTAGATGTTCAGGAGTCTTATGGCTTGGGGGTAGAAGCTGTTTAGAATCCTTTTGGAGCTAGACTTGGCGCTCCGGTACCGCTTGCCGTGCGGTAGCAGAGAGAACAGTCCTGGAGTCTTTCTCAATTTTTAGGTCCTTCCTGTGACACCGCCTGGTATAGAGGTCCTGGATGACAGGAAGCTTGGCCCCAGTGATGTGAATGACCGTAAGCCCTCTGGAGTGCAGGCAGGATGCTCTCGATGGTGCAGCTGTTTAATTATTTGAGGATCCATGCCAAATCTTTTTAGTCTCCTGACTTAATTTCTTTATTTTAATTTCACCTTTATTTAACCAGGTAAGCTAGTTGAGAACAAGTTCTCATTTACAACTGCGACCTGGCCAAGATAAAGCAAAGCAGTGCGACACAGAGTTACACATGGAATAAACAAGCGTACAGTCAATAACACAATAGAAAAAAAGAAAGTCTATATACAGTGTGTGCAAATGGCGTGAGGAGTTAAGGCAATAAATAGGCCATAGTAGCGATAGATGAGCTGATGATGATGATGTGCAAGTAGTGATACTGGTGTGCAAAAGAGCAGAAAAGTAAATGAAACAATATGGGTTGAGGTAGGTAGATTGGGTGGGCTATTTACAGATGGACTATGTACAGCTGCAGCGATCGGTTAGCTGCTCAGATAGCTGATGTTTAAAGTTAGTGAGGGAAATGTAAGTCTCCAGCTTCAGCGATTTTTGCAATTCGTTCCAGTCACTGGCAGCAGAGAACTGGAAGGAAAGGCGGCCAAAAGAGGTGCTGGCTTTGGAGATGACCAGTGAGGTATACCTGCTGGAGCGCGTGATACGGGTGGGTGTTGCTATAGTGAGCTGGGGTAAGGCGGAGCTTTACCTAGCATAGACTTATAGATGACCTGGAGCCAGTGGGTCTGGCTACGAATATGTAGCGAGGGCCAGCCAACTAGAGCATACAAGTCGCAGTGGTGGGTGGTATAAGGGGCTTTGGTAACAAAACGGATGGCACTGTGATAGACTGCATCCAGTTTGCTGAGTAGAGTATTGGAAGCTATTTTGTAGATGACATCGCCAAAGTCAAGGATCGGTAGGATAGTCCGTTTTACTAGGTTAAGTTTGGCGGCGTGAGTGAAGAAGGCTTTGTTGCGAAATAGAAAGCTGATTCTAGATTTGATTTTGGATTGGAGATCTTTGATATGAGTCTAGAAGGAGAGTTTACAGTCAAGCCAGACACCTAGGTATTTGCAGTTGTCCACATATTCTAGGTCAGAACCGTCCAGAGTAGTGACGCTAGTTGGGCGGGCAGGTGTGGGCAGCGAACGGTTGAAAAGTATGCATTTGGTTTTACTAGCGTTTAAGAGCAGTTGGAGGCCACGGAAGGAGAGTTGTATGGCATTGAAGCTTGTTTGGAGGTTAGTTAACAGTGTCCAAAGAAGGGCCAGATGTATACAGAATGGTGTCGTCTGCATAGAGGTGGATCAGGGAATCACCCGCAGCAAGAGCGACATCGTTGATATACACAGAGAAAAGAGTCGGCCCAAGAATTGAACCCTGTGGTACCCCATAGACTGCCAGAGGTCCGGACAACAGGCCCTCCGATTTGACACACTGAACTCTGTCTGCGAAGTAGTTGGTGAACCAGGCGAGGCAGTCATTTGAGAAACCAAGGCTATTGAGTCTGCCGATAACAATACGGTGATTGACAGAGTCGAAAGCCTTGGCCAGGTCGATGAAGACACCTGCACAGTACTGTCTTTTATCGATGGCGGTTATGATATCATTTAGTACCTTGAGCGTGGCTGAGGTGCACTCGTGACCAGCTCGGAAACCGGATTGCACAGCGGAGAAGGTACGGTGGGATTCGAAATGGTCATTGATCTGTTTGTTAACTTGGCTTTCGAAGACTTTAGAACGGCAGGGCAGGATGGATATAGGTCTATAACAGTTTGGGTCTAGAGTGTCACTCCCTTTGAAGAGGGGGATGACCGCGGCAGCTTTCCAATCTTTAGGGATCTCGGACGATACGAAAGAGAGGTTGAACAGACTGGTAATAGGGGTTGCAACAATGGCTGCGGATGGTTTTAGAAAGAGAGGGTCCAGATTGTCTAGCCCAGCTGATTTGTACGGGTCCAGGTTTTGCAGCTCTTTCAGAACATCTGCTATCTGGATTTGGGTGAAGGAGAAGCTGTGGAGGCTCGGGCAAGTAGCTGCGGGGGTGCGGAGCTGTTGGCCGGAGTTGGGGTAGCCAGGGGGAGAATAGGCTTTGTTCTGCCCTCTTCAGGACTGTCTTGGTGTGTTTCGACCATGATAATTTGTTGGTGTAGACACCAAGGAACTTGAATCTCTCAACCTGCTCCACTACAGCCTTGTTGATGAGAATGGGGGCTTGCTCTGTCCTTCTTTTCCTGCAATCCACAATCATCTCCTTTGTCTTGATCACGTTGAGGGAGATGTTGTTGTCCTGGCACCACACGGCCAAGTCTCTGACCTCCTCCCTATAGCCTGTCTCATCGTTGTCTGTGATCTGGCCTGCCAATGTTGTGACATCGGCCAGCTTAATGATGGTGTTGGAGTTGTGACTGGACTTATTCAAGGGTTTTTCTTTATTTTTACTTTTTTCTACGTTGTAGAATAATAGTGAAGACATCAAAACTATGAAATCACACACATGAAATCATGTAGTAACCAAAAATTGTTAAACAAATCAAAATAAATGTGAGATTCTTCAAAGTAGCCACCCTTTGCCTTGATAACAGCTTTGCACACTCTTGGCATTCTCTTATCCAGCTTCACCTGGAATGCTTTTCCAATGGTCTTGAAGGAGTTCCCACATATGCTGAGCACTTGTTGGCTGCTTTTCCTTCACTCTACGGTCCAACTCATCCCAGACCATCTCAATTGGGTTGAGGTTGTGTGATTGTGGAGGCCAGGCCATCTGATGCAGCACTTTGTTACTCTCCTTCTTGGTCAAATTATCCTTAAACAGCCTGGAGGTGTGTTGGGTCATTGTCCTGTTGAAAAACAAATGATAGTCCCACTAAGCGCAAACCTGATGGGATGGCGTATTGCTGCAGAATGCTGTGGTAAGCCATGCTGGTTAAGTGTGAATTTGAAATATATCACTGACAATGTTACCAGCAAAGCACCATCACACCCCCTCCATGCTTCACAGTGGGAACCACACGTGGAGATCATCCGTTCACCTGCTCTGCGTCTCACAAAGACAGAGCAGTTGGAATCAAAAACCTAAAATTCTTACTCATCAGTCCAAAGGACAGATGTCCACCAGGCTAATGTCCATTTCTCGTGTTTCTTGGCCCAAGCACGTCTCTTTGTATTGGTGGGCCAAAATTACTCCACAGCGATGTGAACTACTCATTGCTAGTTATTGCAAACGCATGATTGCAGTTGTTGCTGCTGAGGGTGGCACAACCATTTATTAGGTTTAGGGGGCAATTACTTTATCACATAGGGCCATGAAGGTTCGGATAGCTTTTTTTCCCTTAATAAATAAAATTATCACTTAACTGCATTTTCTGTTTACTTGGGTAATATTACAAATGGTTTGATCTGAAACATTTAAATGTGACGTGCAAAAACATAAGGAATCAGGAAGGGGTAAAATACTTTTTCAAAGCACTGTATTTCAGCTTTTATTTCTTTCATCACATTCCCAGTGGGTCAGAAGTTTACATACACTCAATTAGTATTTGGTAGCATTGCCTTTAAATTGTTTAACTTGGGTCAAATGTTTCGGGGAGTCTTCCACAAGCTTCCCACAATAAGTTTGGTGAATTTTGGCCCATTCGTCCTGACAGCTGGTGTAACTGAGTCAAGTTTGTTGGCCTCCTTGCTCACACATGCTTTTTCAGTTCTGCCCACACATTTTCTATAGGATTGAGGTCAGAGCTTTGTGATGGCCACTCCAATACCTTGACTTTGTTATCCTTAAGCCATTTTGCCACAACTTTGGAAGTATGTTTGGGGTCATTGTCCATTTGGAACCAAGCTTTAACTTCCTGACTGATGTCTTGATGTTGGCTTCAATGTATCCACATAATTTTCCATCCCAGGATGCCATCTATTTTGTGAAGTGCACCAGTCCCTCCTGCAGCAAAGCACCCCCACAACATGATGCTGCCACCCCTGTGCTTCACGGTTGGGATGGTGTTCTTCAGCTTGCAAGCCTCCCCCTTTCTACTCCAAACATAATTGTCATTATGGCCAAACAGTTCTATTTTTGTTTCATCAGACCAGAGGACATTTCTCCAAAAAGTACGATCTTTGTCCTCATGTGCAGTTGCAAACCGTAGTCTGGCTTTTTTATGGCGGTTTTGGAGCAGTGGCTTCTTCCTTGCTGAGCGGCCTTTCAGGTTATGTCGATATAGGACTTGTTTTACTGTGTATATAGATAATTTTGCACCTGTTTCCTCCAGCATCTTCACAAGGTCCTTTGCTGTTGTTCAGGGATTGGTTTGAACCAAAGTACATTCATCTCCAGGAGATACCTGAGCCATATGACGCCTGCGTGGTCCCATGGTGTTTTTACTTGCGTACTATTGTTTGTACAGATGAACGTGGTACCTTCAGGCGTTTGGAAATTGCTCCCAAGAATGAACTAGACTTGTGGAGGTCTACAATTTCTTATCTGAGGTCTTGGCTGATTTCTTTTGATTTTCCCATGATGTCAAGCAAAGAGGCACTGAGTTTGAAGGTAGGTCTTGAAATACATCCACAGGAACACCTCGAATTGACTCAAATTATGTCAATTAGCCTAGCAGAAGCTTCTAAAGCAATGACATAATTTTCAGGAATTTTGTTTAAAGGCACAGTCAACTTAGTGTGTGAACTTCTGACCCACTGGAGTTGTGATAGTGAATTATAAGTGACATAATCTGTCTGTAAACAAGTGTTAGAAAAACTATAGTTTGTTAACAAGACATTTGTGAAGTGGTTGAAAAACAAGTTTTAATGACTCCAACCTAAGTGTATGTAAACTTCAGACTTCAACTGTGTATATATATGTTTTTTTGTTATTACTAATGTTACACTACAACAGAAAAACACTTAAATACATGTTATTCTGTCCTTGAAACATATTTTGAAATGCTGTAGAATTCTATTAATTCCTAGGGAGGACTTCTCCTACTGGAGATTGCCAATTTGGCCTTCCGGTGGCTTTAAATACATTAGTAATCTAGGGTTTATGTACGTCATTGGTTTCTGCGCATGAGCTTAGCTAGACAACGTTGTTGCATCACCTACAAGCTTGATCAGGGATTTCTATTGGAGAAGCAGTTTCTGCCCATCTTCATACTGTACTGTATTTTGACTCAGTAGCGCTTTGACGCTAAATGAAGTCGGTTAAGATGGTGTCTCATGGAGACATATAGCATGTGCAGTTTGAGCTATTACAGGAAGTAACATTGCAGTCTTGCGCTGTTCTTCACCCTCATTGATTAGCGCAATTTAAGGCCGACCTGCTTACGGCAAGCTGCTGTTAGCAACTACATTTTTCTTAACTTCTTCTGGGTGCGATTTATTTTTTAAATAATCGTTTCAAGGACATACATCTGGTGTATTTAACCCAATTATTGGTACCATGATTGTCTTTGCAAATGTTTTTTATTTACATGAAGATTGACATTTTTCTATTCACTTTAGTGGCCTATTCTGTTTTCTGCTAACAATGCCTGCAGTACCACGTCGGCATTGAACTTCTGTGGCTTCAGAGGGGGCAGTCCGTTCTCTTCTGCATGCACCATGTCATACTTTGTTTATGCCCCCCATGCAAAAAAATGCGTATGAACAAGTGAATAGGGATTAGTTGAATTTGAGCTGAGAATTTCAAATACATTTTATGTTCAATTATTCAATGGCGGTCAATATTGCTGATTATGATTTTTCGCATCATAACAATTGTCAGAGGAGTTGAACTTCAAGTTCCTACAAAATCACCTATATTCACAACAGCCCTATTTTCCTGACAGTTATTCGCTGTAGAACAGGTGTGCCGCCACGTGGTACCCTTAGTGTTGGTACACAAACCTGAAGTATTTGCATTTAGGAACAAGATGTTCGTTCTCTTGTTTGAGGCCGTTACAGCATATCACACCCACAAGTGGTGTGAGCTTTCTCTAGATTATTACTATCATCTATCCCTATGTTGGCTTAAGGTGGTTTAACAACCAATTGCTATACTATGTTCAAGATTAGTCAATTAATCTCTTCTTAGACACTGACAGAACCTGGTACCAGAACTACATTCCTAGAGTGAAAAGTAGTTGCTAGTTGACAGCAGGGTTGACTTGTATCTAATGCTAAAATCATTTTGAATTGATGTCTCAACTATCTTCAATCAGTCTTTATGCATTTGAAGCTAATAACTCCCTCTCATATCTTTGTGTCTTATTACAGGAGCGGAGCCACAAATCCTACCGGCCCCTGACAGTGCTCACCTTCCGTCTGAACTATCTCTTCAGTGAGCTGAGTTCTGCATCCTACCACCTGCTCAACGTGGGGCTGCATTCTGTGGTGTGTGTGCTTTTTCTGAGGTTCTGCCGTCTGTTCTTGGATAAGACCTCCAGCCTGGTTGCAGCCCTGCTGTTCGCTGTGCACCCCATCCACACAGAGGCCGTAAGTCTGTTGTTCTAGGATCAGATTAACTCTGCTGTTCACCCCGTCCACACAAAGGCTGCAAGTCTGCTCAACTGTAGGCACAGATCTAGGATAATCTTAGTTTTAATGTCACATGCACAAGTACAGTGAAATGCCTTTGTTGCCAGCTCCAAACCCCAAAATGCAGTAATCAATGCGAAGCACAAAAATAACAAGGTAGAACAACTCACACAAGAAATAGGAAAAAAGGAGAACGAGAAAATAAGAAGCTATATACAGGGTCAGTTCCAACACCATATTTACAATGTGCAAAGATACTGGAGTGATGGAGGTAAATATGTAGAGGGGTAAGGTGACTAGGCTAGGATATATGATAAACAAAGTAGCAACAGCGTAAAGGATTGTGTGTGTGTGTGTAGAGTCAGTATAAATGTGTGACTGGGTAGAAGTTACAGGCCTTGGTTTTTCCATTTATATTTAAAGGTTGGACATTAACACGTTGGGTGCACCGATTGGTGTCACCTCGTTAGTATGTTGTACACCGGTGCTGGTTTGTCATCTCGTTAGTCAGAAGGCGTTTCACCTGTGCTCCAGTTGTCTTGAGAGATGTGGAGGGTGAACACCTTTAGTTGTCGCTCCCTATTTGAGTTCTAAAACAATCCTTTATCTGATCGTCCCTGTTTATCATTTCGCTCCACTTTTTGTTTTTTCTGCCAGTTTTTTAATTTGGCGTGGGTTTTATTTTGTTTGCCACTTCTTGTGCAAATTTAGTGGGTGTCTTTTAGGTTCCAGTTTCTGTTGCTTTCAGTGGACACCCCCATGAGTGTCTTTCAGAACCCCTCCTAAAACAGTCAGTGACTCTTTGTTAGTTCCCCCTTCTGTTTGAGCAACATTTTAGATTTTCTTGCTGGGGAACGTAACAAAACGGGGGCTCGTACGGGATCTTGTTTCCCAGAAGTATGGTTGTCGCTCTAATTCCCTACTCTAAGGCTCTGCTGTGCCCATGTATTTGAGCGTTCAAAAGACACTTTTGTGGTAGTTTGTCACCCTGAGGGTTATAAGATTGGTTCCATCATTTTGAAAGTTTCATAAACACACACAGGCTAATATTTATATTTAAAAAAACATGGACTTTAAGTTGGAAGCATTTGTGGAAAACTCTACATGGGAGATACTAGATAAATGTATGAAGGTGAATCTGCTCGTCATTGCAAAGCATTATGACATCAGTGGCCCTTGCTGATTCGAAAGCTGTGGTCATTTAGTCTATCTTGCTTTGGTGTAGGAGAAAGTCCTTCCGGAGAGGGAGGATGATGAAAAGGGTCATGCGAGTGGTAGAGTACACACCATACTGCGAGAGGTAGAACCAAAGATAAAATGGGAACAGAAATTTGAGCTTGAACACAAGGGAAAGAGAATGTGCAGCCAGCCTAGAACAAGAAGATCGTGTACATTCCATTCGATTAAAATAGATCTGGAAGTACTCCAAATCATGTCAGGCTATCTTGCACCCTCAAAGTTTGATGTTGGTCGGAATAGCCGGCTTGTACCACCTTTCAACGAAAAGGAGGTGGATGTACATTTTATTTGAGCGGATTGACACATTCCTAAAAAGGCTGCAAGATAGTTGGTCACTGCTCCTCCAAAGTGTTCTTGTGGGACAAGTTCAGAAATGGTACGCTGCTTTATCTCTTGAACAGAGCTAAGATTATGACACTGTTAAAGCTGCTATCCTTCAGGCTTACGAGTTGGTCCCAGAGGCATACAGACAACAGTTCTGTAAATTACGAAATACAGAGTCACAACGCCATGATGATTTAGCAAGGGAACAAGTATGTCTTTTTGATCGGTGGTGTGCTTCTCAAGAGGTCAAGGACCTTAAGGACTTAGAAACTCATACTTCTCTAACAGTTCAAGAATTGCCTTCACGAAAGGGTTGCTACCTACATTTATGAGCACAAGGATCTCACTCTTGAGAAAGCTTCAGTCCTTGCAGATGAGTTTGTAACACACAAGCATGCTTTGTAATGTTTCTAAAACAAATGTATTACTATGCTGAACTAAAATATAAACTCAACACGTTAAATGTTAGTCCCATCTTTCATGAGCTGAAATAAAAGAGCCCAGAAAGGTTCCATACACACAAAGCTTATTTCTCTCAGATTTTGTACCCAAATTAGTTTACATCACTGTTGCGAGCATTTCTTTGCCAAGATGATACATCCACCTGACAGGTGTGGGGTATATCAAGAGGCTGATTAAAGAGGATGATCATTACGCAGGTGCACCTTGTGCTAGGGACAAAAAAAAAACCTCTAAAATGTGCAGTTTTGTCACTCAACACTATGTCACAGTTTTGAGAGAGCGTGCAGTTGGCATGCTGACTGCAGGAATGTCCACCAGAGATGTTGCCAGAGGTCTAAATGTTCATTACTCGACCATAAACAAAGTTTTAGAGAATTTGTCAGTACGTCCAACCAGCCTCACAACTGTAGACCACGTGTATGAGGTCATGTAGGCGAGAGGTTTTCTGATGTCAACGTGTGAACAGAGTGCCCCATGGTGGTGGTGGGGTTATAGTATCGGCAGGCATAAGCTACGGACAATGAACACAATTGCAGTTTATCGATGGCAATTTGAATGCACAGAAATATCGTTATGAGATCCTGAGGCCCATAATTTTTTTTTTTTAGATACTGTATCGATGACCAACGGATGCATATCTGTATTCCCAGTCATGTGAAATCCATAGATTAGGGCCTAATTCATTTATTTCAATTGACTGATTTCCTCATGAAGTGTAACTCAGTAAAATCGTTGACATTTTTGCATTTTTATATTTTGCTTCAGTATAAATAGCTAAGAACCACAAGTTCTCACTTCAGTAGACTTTACTTTCAAGTAAATTAGACCAACTTTTATGCCTGTCCGCAGCGCTTCTAAAAATCTATCTTTCACTTAGTTCTTCAAGAGCACACAGCCCTCACCCAGGGAGTGTTGCAGCATGAGGTGGGGTTGGCTATATAGGATTTGTTCTTTGATTTTGTGCTATGTATTTTATTAACTATGAAACAAAATGGCAGAAATACTTTGAAAACAGCTACTGCAGAATTTATTTGACTATATAGTGCATTCAGAAAGTATTCAGACCCCTTGACTTTTTCCACATTTTGTTACGTAGCCTTATTCTCAAATAGATTAAATGAACATTTTCCCTCATCAATCTACACACAATACCCAATAATGACAAAGCCGAAACAGGTTTTTAGAAATATTTGCAAATATATTAACAATAAAAAACTGATACCTTATTTACATAAGTATTCAGACCCTTTGTTCTGTTCCATTGATCATCCTTGAGATGTTTCTACAACATTAGTCCACCTGTGGTAAATTCAAATGATTGGACATGATTTGGAAATGCGCACACCTGTCTATATAATGACGGTAGGCCATCATTGTAAATAAGAATTTGTTCTTAAATGACTTGCCTAGTTAAATAAAGCTTAAATAAATATAAAGTCCCACAGTTGACAGTGCATGTCAGAGCAAAAACCAAGTCATGAGTTCGAAGGATTTGTACGTAGAGCTCAGAGACAGTATTGTGTCGAGGCACAGATCTAGGGAAGGGTACCAAACAATTTCTGCCGTGTTAAAAGGTCCCCAAGAACACAGTGGCCTCCATCATTCTTAAATAGAAGAAGTTTGGGACCACCAAGACTCTTTCTCGAGCTGGCCGCCTGGCCAAACGGAGCAATCGGGGGAGAAGGGCCTTGGTCAGAGAGGTGACCAAGAACCCGATGGTCACTCTGACAGAGCTCCATAGTTCCTCTGTGGAGATGGTTGTACTTCTGGAAGGGTCTCACATCTCTTCAGCACTCCACCAATCAGGCCTTTTTGGTAGAATGGTCAGATGGAAGCCACTCCTCAGTAAAAGGCACATGACAGCCCGCTTGCCAAAAGGCCCCTAAAGTACTCTGACTATGAGAAACAAGAATCTTTGGTCTGATGAAACCAAGATTGAACTCTTTTCCCTGAATGCCAAGCGTCATGTCTAGAGGAAACCTGGCACCATCCCTACGGTGAAGCATGGTGGCGACAACACTATGCTGTGGGGATGTTTTTCAGCGGCAGAGACTGCAGTCAGGATTGAGGAAAAGATGAACGGAGTGAAGTACAGTGAGATCCTGGATGAAAACCTGCTCCAGAGCGCTCAGGTACTCAGACTAGGGGGCGAAGGTTCACAAAGACCCTAAGCACACAGGCAAGACAACTTAGGAGCGGCTTCGGGACAAATCTCGGAGTGTGCTTGAGTGGGCCAGCCGGAACTCGGACTTGAATCCGATCTTACATCTCTGGAGAGACCTGAAAATAGCTGTGCAGCGACGCTCCCCATCCAACCTGACGGTGCTTGAGAGGATCTACAGAGAATATTGAGAAACTCTGCAAATACAGGTGTTTCTGCTGGGCATCAGACTCATTTTGTGCTTCAGTTGCACTTCTAAACTGATAGACCTAAACATTAGAAATATGATGACCATGCATCGTTTCTGCAAAAAATACTTTGCTTTTTCATTGTAAGCTAATTTATTTGTGTGGCTGCCATCCAAATACCGTTGCACTTCTGTTGTCATCTATCGAAAATGAAGCTATTTTATGCCGATTTGTGTTGCAATAATGTACACTACCGTTCAAAAGTTTGGGATCACTTCGAAATATCCTTGTTTTTGAAGAAAAACTTTTTTTTGTCCATTAAAATAACATCAAATTGATCAGAAATACAGTGTAGACATTGTTAATGTTGTAAATTACTATTGTAGCTGGAAACGGCTGATTTTCTTATGGAATATCTACATGGGCGTACAGAGGCCCATTTATCAGCAACCATCACTCCTGTGTTCCAATGGTACGTTGTGTTAGCTAATCCAAGTTTATAATTTTAAAAGGCTAATTGATCATTAGAAAACCCTTTTGCAATTATGTTAGCACAGCTAAAAACTGTTGTCCTGATTTTAAAGAAGTAATACAACTGGCCTTTAGACTAGTTGAGTATCTGGAGCATCAGCATTTGTGGGTTCGATGACAGGCTCAAAATGGCCAGAAACAAAACTTTCTTCTGAAACTCGTCAGTCTATTGTTGTTCTTAGAAATGAAGGCAATTCCATGCAAGAAACTGAAGTTCTCGTACAACGCTGTGTACTACTCCCTTCACAGAACAGCTCCAACTGGCTCTAGCCAGAATAGAAAGAGTGGGAGGCCCCGGTGCACAACTGAGCAAAAGGACAAGTACATTAGTTTCTAGTTTGAGAAACAGATGCCTCACATGTCCTCAACTGGCATCTTCATTAAACAGTACCCGCAAAACACCAGTCTCAACCTCAACAGTGAAGAAGCGACTCCGGGATGCTGGCCTTCTAGGCACAACAATATGCCTTCCCATACCACAACCCCACCGCCACCATGGGGCACTCTGTTCTCACAACTTCATACACGTGGTCTGCGTTTGTGAGGCCGGTTGGATGTACGGCCGAAATCTCTAAAACGACGTCTGAGGCAGTTTATGGAGGAGATTAACTGTCAATTCTCTGGCAACAGTTCTGATGGACTTTCCTGCAGTCAGCATGCCAATTGCTCTCCCCCTCAACTGTGGCATTGTGGTGTTTGACCAAACTGCACATTTTAGAGTGCCCTTTTATTGTCTCCAGCACATGGTGCACCTGTGCAATGATCATGCTTTTTGATATTTACTACACCTGTCAGGTGGATGGATTATCTTGGCAACGGAGAAATAAATGCTTAGTAATGGGGATGTAAACAAAGTTGTGCCCAAAGTTTTAAATAAATCATTTATGTGAGTATGAACTATTTCTGGGATCTTTTATTTCAGCGCATGAAACATGGGACGAACACTTTACATGTTGCGTTTTATATTTTTGTTCAGTGTATTTTCTTTGAAGGAAAACTATAGTTGCATGCCCCTGATCACTCTTGGACCCCCCCCACACACACACAGATTTTCAATATAAATATATGTACCTGTCAATACACAGCTGGACTCAGGTATTTGTTTCAGTTGATTTCTACAATGCCCAAAGATACGGATTTTCAGAAAACAAGTGGCAATTCTGTTATGCAGCCGGTGAAGATACTGCAAAACACTGGGGCAGCCCAGGGGGTGTTTTGCCTTTGTCTGACGCTTCAGCAACTGGTTACAGTTTGTTAGTACAAGGTGTGGGAATGGGTTGCATGAAGTTCCTTTTGCATAAGGTGGAACTTGTCTGATCTTGTTTCTTGTTCCGTTGTCGTTGGAGTGAGGCCTAGTCTACCGGTGAAGGGTGTCTCATTCAATTTCAGAAACATTTTGGATAGAGGGAAGGTTGTTCCAAATCCTGTCGTTTTTAAGGAACCCAGAGTAGATGAACCTGATGGATTATCAGAAAATTACCCTAGTGTTCCCACCGTGTGCCGTTACATGTGCTTTGTCTAAGAAAGACGCCGGGAGCAAGTCTAGTGTTGAGGATGTCAGCGATCACACCATGATCGATCTGTCTGAGACGTCTTTGTGATCCAGATTTCGATAAACCTGATTTAAACTCTCATTTGAATACCCCAAAGGTGAGTGAGTTTGTAGGACCAGAGAAAGGAGGGTCCCTAAAGTTAACAGTTTGATGTCTAGGAAGCAGCTGATTGCTGAACAGTCTCCCATCTTTTTGCTGAGATTCATCCAGAGGGGTTTGAAGTTTGTGGGTTACTTTGCCAGATTGTTTTCTCGTGAGGAAATGGCTTTCTCGTGCCACTTCTGGGCAAGACGATTGGCCCAGTGTATCTCAAATTGTTGTTCCAGTTACACTTCGACAAGAAATACTGAGGTTGGCTCACTATGGTAGTATGGCGGGCCATCTTGGTGTCAAAACGACGTATGACTGTATCTTGCATAACTTCTTCTGGCTTGGTCTGAAACAGGATGTTGTGGCTTACTGTTTGACATAAGACAGGTAAACCAAATCAAGCTGTACCGGTTGCAGCTCTGCAGCTTATTCCTGCTTTTGACAAATGTTTCGTAGTCCTGGTGGAATGTGTTGGTCATTTGCCCAAAGCAAAGAGTGGCAATCAGTTTCTCTTGACCATCATGTGCGCTGCCACTTGTTTCCCTGAGGCCATTCAACTAAGGAAAATCACAGCTCCTAGTATTGTTAACTTCTCTGCAATACCTGCAGTCTACAATTTAACCCTGATGTCCTTACACAGCTCTCTGGTCTTGGCCATTGTGGAGAGATTGGAGTCTGTTTGATTGAGTGTGTGTACAGGTGTCTTTTATACAGGTAACAAGTTCAAACAGGTGCAGTTAATACAGGTAATGAGTGGAGAACAGGAGGGCTTCTTAAAGAAAAACTAACAGGTCTGTGAGAGCCGGAATTCTTACTGGTTGGTAGGTGATCAAATACTTATGTCATGCAATAAAATGCAAATTAATTACTTAAAAATCATACAATGTGATTTTCTGGATTTTTGTTTTAGATTCCGTCTCTCACAGTTGAACTGTACCTATGATACAAATTACAGACCTCTACATGCTTTGTAAGTAGGAAAACCTGCAAAATCGGCAGTGTATCAAATACTTGTTCTCCCCACTGTATATAGCATTCTGTTGGTGGCAAGAATTTTGTATAATAATTTAAATTGATAAACTCAAAAGCGTTGAATTGTTTTTTGTATCAGTTCATAAACCATGTGCTATGGAATCATTACATCTAAAATCTCTTCCCATTTATTTTACAAACTGTATGGCGTAGCTGTCAACATTTTTGTCCTCAAAGGATACTGGTACTTTTTATTTTATTTATGCCAATTCTTTTCAGCCAATTTGTGTCTTTAATATATGGCAGACAAACAAGTTCCCTACCCTCTTCCACTTGCTGCCTCCATTTTTTGTGGTAATGCTGCAATCAGTTGGTTATAAGTTAGAGCAGACATTACCATATATTTTCGTTAGCTGCATATGTGACAACTCCACCGTTTCTATTCATAATAACATTAAATATAACATTTTTTTAAAGGTTTCCATAAAGAATGTTTTTTTTATTAGTATATTTTATCAAATGTGCCAACTCAGACAAATGAACTACTGCATGACATTGACTTTGGGGACTCTGTCCAAATAAAACATGCCCATCGACTGAATCTTGAACAGTTAGTTACCCCGAAGTGAGGTTGAGTTCATGCTTGAGCACGGCATTGCACAACATATAAACTCAGCAAAAAAAAAAGAAACGGCCCTTTTTCAGGACCCTGTCTTTCAAAGATAATTCATAAAAATAATTTCACAGATCTTCATTGTAAATGGTTTATACACTGTTTCCCATGCTTTTTCAATGCACCAACAACAATTAATGAACATGCACCTGTGGAACGGTCGTTAACTTCTTATGGATCCCTTCGCGCGCCAATCCCTTTAGCGCAGTGCTTCTCAATTATTTTCTGTTACGTCCCCCCTAGGAAGAAGTAAACATTTCGTGCCCCCCAACTCTCCGCCGCGACTGTAAATAGTATAATTTGTCTATAAAATTGTTAGAAGTTCACCTCTGCATAACATTGTATCCTTATTAACATTAAAGAAAAAAGAAAAATATAGATCAACTTACAACAAAGAATAACTTTATTAACATTGGTTTTTAGTCTGTAACAGAAAAGACTTAAAGTGCATCAATTTGCCTGAAATGTTTAAAAAAATTCAACCCTTATTTAAACAAAAAAAAATTGCACCATTTGATACTGAAAAATAAAATGAAATACAATCAATAAATAATATATAATTCAAATTGATCAGCAACATTAACTCAGGAGCACAATATATGAAACACTTTGACCTATAAAACAAAAATGAATAAAACTTGTGCTGATAAAAAAAAAAAAAGAGGAAGTCAGGATTAATGGCAACAATGAGCACGTTTTGCAGAGCACAACTTTTCGAAGCGGGGTTTGAAGCATCATACTGCAAGTCTCAGCTCCTGCGCAATGTTTAGCTGGGACCTGTACTTGGTCTTCAGTGCAGCAACAGCAGAGAAGCCAGTCTCACAAAGATAAGATGTTGCAAAAGGAAGAAGAATGCAAAAGGAAGAAGAATGCCCATGGCCCTCTGCCCTAAGAGTGGATACTGCCTCTCTACACTCAGCCAGAATTCACTCAGTGTCTGTGATGTGAACCTCAGTCTCAATGTGGAGTCAGACGTCATATCAATGAACTGGTCCTCCTCTGCAGAGCTGAAACCAGTTGGAGCTGGTGCATTGAAAGGATCTCTCACCCAGTCATATTGGGAACTGTTTTCAGGGAAGTACTTTTTAAAGAATCCCATCAGTGATGAAATATGCTCCTTAATATATGGAATCACTGAGGTGGCATCATAGTCAGTAGTGTCAACAAATTCATGCAGGTTCTCGAATGAATCAGTATTTCCTTCATCAAGTCGCCTGCCCCACATTGCAAGCTTTCGAGTGAAAGAGCTGATCTTGTCTGTGACCTGAGGGAGGTGTTTATCTTTCCCTTGAAGCTGTAGATTTAGTTCATTTAGCTTTCCAAATATGTCACTCAGGTAGGCCAGTTTTGCCAGGAAGTTCTCATCACTAAATCTTTCTGCGAGGTCATACTTGTGCTCCTGCTCCGAAAACATTATCTGCTCTCTGAGCTCAAAAACTCTGGACAAGACTTTTCCTCGTGACAGCCACCTTGCTTCACTGTGAAACAGCACATCTTGATGTTCAGCTCCCATCTCCTCACAGATAGCAGAGAAGACTCTTGTTTTTAGTCGTCTGGTCTTTATAAAATTGACTACACCTACAATGTCAGTCATAACCTCACTTAATTCAGAGGAAAGGTGCCTTGATGCCAGTGCTTCTCTGTGTATAACACAGTGTGTCCACTCAGCATTAGGTGAGGCCTTCTTGATGAGTGCCCGAAGTCCTTTTCTCATCCCTACCATGGTCTGTGCACCATCACTGCAAACACCAATGCAGTTCTCCCACTTTAGCCTATTCTCAGTCAGGAAGCAGTCCAGCATTTTGAATAACTCTTCAGCTGTGGCTCTGTTTCTGACATATTTACAAAAAAGTAGATCCTCACACAGGGAGTTTGTCATGTCAAAACGTACATATGTGATAAACAAACAGTCTTTGTTGCTGTCAGTTGCTTCATCAAACTGTAAGGCAAAACGTTTGTCTTTGAGTCTATCTACCAGCTGTTTAAGATCGTTAGCGATGTCATTTATACGTCTGGCGACAGTGTCATTGGACAGAGGGATAGTTTTTATTTTTGCAGCACTTGTGTCATCCAGCATGACAGAGACCTCCTCTGCTATGGAGTGTTTTTTTTTGCACTGAGCAATTTGGTACGCCACCTTATATGATGCTAACAGTGCTCGCTGGTTTACTGAAGTAGCATTCACAAAGCGGGACGATTGTTGGCAATATTCGGCACGTTTTTGCTGAAAAAACTCAAGTGGCTTATCAGCGTGATTGGGGTGTAATGTCTTTAAGTGACCCCTTAATTTATTTGGCTTCATGCTGTCCGCTACCAAAATTTTTAGACACAGTAAACATACCGGTCTTTCCTCGTCTCCCACCGTAGTCACTGTGAAGCCAAGCGCTACATATTTCCTCGTCTTAGCTTTCGGGAGACTTACGTTTGTCTCATTATCTCCGTCTCTCTCCGCCTTTCTTTTCATCCCTGTTAAATATTTTTCCATGGTGTCTCTTAAGGGTTTGTTATCTGCTCTTCATATCTCCTGCTCTGTGCTGTGTGCTCTTGTTCGGTGCAAAAAAAAACTACTCCCTGCGGCAAAAAAAAGCATGTTCCCCGGGGTCACGCGGGGATGCCCTGGCATCGCTCCGAGCCCTGGCATCGCTCCGAGCCCCCCAGGGGGGCGCGCCCCACTATTTGAGAAGGACTGCTTTAACGTGATCGATTTGACAACACCCAGTGAGATTGCAGCGTTAACGGCGAAAGCAGACCATGCGATTATCTGAGGACAGCGCCCAGCATACCAACAACTGAAAATCATATTTCAACCAGGCAGGTGCTACACAAAAGTCAGAAATAACGATATAATTCATGCCTTACCTTTGAAGATCTTCTTCTGTTGGCACTCCATAATGTCCCATAAACATCACAAATTGTCCTTTCTGTTCAATAAATTGCTTCTTTATATCCCCAACATGTCCATTTATTTGGCGCGTTTGATTCAGAAAAACACCGGTTCCAACTCGCCCAACATGCCTACAAAGTATCTAATAAGTTACCTGTAAACTTGGTCCAACCATTTCAAACAACGTTCCTAATCCAAAATTATGTATCCTAAATGTAAATAATCGATCAAATTTAAGACGGGAAATACTGTGCTCAATACCAGACGAAAACAAAGTGAATCACATTCCAAATCGCGCGCACCAAAACAGAGGGCAGCTGGAGTGACACATGAAAATAACAGAGCTACATCTTCATATCTCAAAGGAAAAACATCAACCAATTTCTAATGACTGTTGACATCTAGTGGAAGCCATAGGAACTGCAAGCATATTTCTATTAAAAGGGATTGCCATAGAAAACTAATGGAAAACAGATTGAGCGCAATTTTTTTTTTCTGGATGGATTATGCTCGGGGTTTCGCCTGCCAAATCAGTTCTGTTATACTCAGACATTATTCAAACAGTTTCAGAAACTTCAGAGGGTTTTCTATCCAAATCTACTAATAATATGCATATCCTAGCTTCTGGGCCTGAGTAGCAGGCAGTTTACTTTGGGCACGCTTTTCATCTGTATGTGAAAATACTGCCCCCTAGCCCAAAGAGGTTTTAAGACACTAACAGCTTACAGACGGTAGGCAATTAATGTCAGTTATGAAAACTTAGGATACTAGAAGCCTTTCTACTGAAAAATGCCCAGGGTCCTTGTTCATCTGCGTGAACGTGCCTTAGGCATGCTGCAAGAAGGCAAGAGGACTGCTGATGTGGCCAGGGCAATAAATTGCAATGTCCGTACTGTGAGACTTCTAAGACGGCTCTACAGGGAGACAGGACGGACAGCTGATCGTCCTCGCAGTGGCAGACCATGTGTAACAACACCTGCACAGGATCGGAACATCTGAACATCACACCTGCGGGACAGGTACAGGGTGGCAACAACAACTGCCCGAGTTACACCAGCAACGCACAATCCCTCCATCAGTGCTCAGACTGTCCGCAATAGGCTGAGAGAGGCTGGACTGAGGGCTTATAGGTCTATTGTAAGGCAGGTCCTCACCAGACATCACCGCCAACAATGTCGCCTATGGGCACAAACCCACCGTCACTGGACCAGACAGGACTGGCAAAAAGTGCTCCTCACTGACGAGTCGCGGTTTTTCCTCGCATGGGGTAATGGTCGGATTCGTGTTTATTGTCGAAGGAATGAGCGTTACACCGAGGCCTGTACTCTGGAGCGGGATCGATGTGGAGGGTCCGTCATGGTCTGCGGCGGTGTGTCACAGCATCATCGGACTGAGCTTGTCATTGCAAGCAATGTCAACGCTGTGCGTTTCAGGGAAGACATCCTCCCTCATGTGGTACCCTTTCTTCAGGCTCATCCTGACATGACCCTCCAGCAATGCCACCAGCCATCCTGCTCTCTGTGTGATTTTCTGCAAGACAGGGATGTCCGTGTTCTGCTATGGCCAGCGAAGTGCCCGGATCTCAATTCCATTGAGCACGTCTGGGACCTGTTGGATCGGAGGGTGAGGGCTAGGGCCATTCCCCCCAGAAATGTCTGGGAACTTGCAGGTGCCTTGGTGGAAGAGTGGGGTAACATCTCACAGCAAGAACTGGAACATCTGGTGCAGTCCATGAGGAGGAGATGCACTGCAGTACTTCATGCAGCTGGTGGCCACACCAGATACTGACTGTTGCTTTTGATTTTGATCCCCCCCTTTGTTCAGGGACATATTCTTCCATTTCTGTTAGCCACGTGTGTCGAACTTGTTCAGGTTTTGTCTCAGTTGTTGAATCTTGTTATGTTCATACAAATATTTACACATGTTAAGTTTGCTGAAAATAAACGCAGTTGACAGTGAGAAGATGTTTCTTTTTTTGGTGAGTTTAGTACCCTGTATATTAGTACATAGTAAGGATGGTTATCTGTGGTTTCGTTCTGATTTTCAGAAAAACAATGCCGTTACTAAGTCAGACTCAGGTGTGGACCATGTTGGCGCTGCTAAGTGCGTTACAAAGTTCGATCTGAGGAGATATTTATTTAACTATTGGTGGGTCCCTCTAGCTGAGTGTGCCAATGAGCTGTCTGCTTTTGTCACTCCTGATTGTTTGTTTTTCTACCTTCGTCTCCCGTTCAGGTTACGAAATGCTGGGACCCTTTTGGTCTCTGTACCTGTGCTAGCTTCTCCAGATCTCCGTAGTTAATTTGCTTTGTACACCGGTGCCAGCGATGCGCTCCTATCTGGTGTGACCACCATTTGCCTCATGCAGTGTGACATTGGTGGGAACTGGAACACACTGTCGTACACGTCGATCCAAAACATGCTCAATGGGTGATGTGAGTATGCAGGCCATGGAAGAAATGTGCCACTTTCAGCTTCCAGGAATTTTGTAAAGATCCTTGTGACATGGGGCCGTGCATTATCATGCTGAAACATGAGGTGATGGTGGCGGATGAATGGCACGACAATGGGCCTCAGGATCTCGTCATGGTATCTCTGTGCATTCAAATTGCCATCGAAAAAATGCAATGGTTTTCGTTGTCCATAGCTTATGCCTGTCCATACCATAACCCCACCGCCACCATGGGGCACTCTCTTCACAACTTTGACATCAGCAAACCGCTCGCCCACATGACACCATACACGCTGTCAACAATCTGCCCAGTCCAGTTGAAACCGGGTTTCATCTGTGAAGAGCACACTAATCCAGCATGCCAGTGACCATCGAAGGTGAGCAATTGGCCCACTGAAGTTGGTTTACGATGTCAAACTGAAATCAGGTCAAGACTCTGGTGAGAGCGACGAACACGCAGATGAGCTTCCCTGAGACTTTTTCTGACAATTTCTGCAGTAATTCTTTGGTTGTGCAAGCCCAGTTTCATCAGCTGTCCGGGTGTCATCAGCTGTGTCAGACGATCCCGCAGGTGAAGAAGCTGGATGTGGATGTCCTGTGATGGCGTGGTTTAGATGTGGTCTGCGGTTGTGAGGAGGTTGGACAAACTGCCAAAATTAACATTGGAAGAAGCTTATGGTAGAGAAATTAACTATGCTCAACTGACAATGAATGACTTCCGCCAGAACGCAAAGTGTTTGCATCTGGTGGACATGAGGAGCTAGTTTAAAAGCGAAGCGCATGTATATCAAGTTGTGTGCTTGTAGGCTCCAACAGTTCTGTCAGTGTCACAACTGTTTATCCTTAATCATGTAGTGTGGCTGGTGTTATGAGCCGATCCCGTTAATAACTATAATTAAAACGTTTTATTTTATTTTTTATTAATCAGTATATTTTCTCAATATGGCAACTCCGATAAATGCACTACGATTTTTGTAAATGGTCACATCGCGCATTGTCACATGTAGTAATCGTAAAAGACTGAATCTAATGTACAGTGTGGGAAGGTCTTTACTCTCCCCAAATCCTTACCCCAACTATTAGGTGGGGTGTGCCTTGTAATAACTAAAGGAAAGGGTTGCACAGATTTAAACAGAAGCATAGAAGTTCATGGCCGATAGCTCCCATGCCAAAGTTTGTCCTTCCCACCAAGATCAATGGCACAGAGGGCGAGCAAGAGTTGCTCAACTTTATGTAGTAGGCGTTGTTTATGAGTTGTACAGACCTGCATGCAGTTAGTGACATGAAAATAATGGAATTCAAAAGTTGACGTCAGTTCCTTCACAATATTTGTTTTACTGAATTGGTCATTTGTTATGTGCTTTTCAATACATGAATTGGGAATGAACTCGAATTTAACCCATCACTGTCATTACTGTCTACCTCAACAACCTCTCGCCTATTTACTTAACCCCCTTACCCAACCATTTTGTCCCATTCAATTGAGTTGCACCGGTGACCAGACAGGCCTTAGAAAAATAGAATAGAACAGAAAAACAGGATAGAAAAGTAACAAAGACAACATTCTGCTGCTCTGGTAAAGGGAGTGGTAATGTTACACAGCTCAGTGCTCCCTCAAACTGCTTCTCATCTTCCTCATGGTGTTCTCTCCTTCAGCTGAGTGCAGCCTGACAATCCTTTGAAAGGGCCCATTTCACTCATAGGTAAAAAGAAGCCCCTGGCCGACCAATGCAATCACATTATCTTGATCTGGAATCTCTCTCAACGGACCATTTGTTTTTCATTTGATGTACTGAAGGTCCCCTTCATGATCAACACTGACAAAGAGACCGTTGTGAGCCTCTCAGTGTCTGTCTTTCTGAATGTGTAGTTCAGTGTATTTGTGCTGAATCTGTGTCTGGTATCTCAACATAGTGGACATGTTTAGATAGAACTGCATTTGTATGACATCCTAAATATGGAACTGAGTCAACCTCAGCCGGACCACTTTCAGCAAAGCAAACATATTTTGCAACATACATCTGTTTCTTATTGGACAAGTCCAGGTAGTACCTCAAGGCGTTGACAAATGTTTTCTCAACATGCTCTCTTCATGGTGGAGGATCTCCTAGCCCAGCCGCTCCTGTGCAAAGAAAATGTGCAGTTCCATGTGCTCGCATAAGGTGGCAGTCAGCATTCACATATTTCTGCTAGAGGCCCCTGTACTGCAAGAGCCACTGCAAGCCACCTCTGTGGTTTCCCTCCATGATTTATGCCTAGCAGGGCATAAAATGAACGTTTTGGTCCACCAGCCACTGTAGCAGGTAGATGGAAAGAAGAAAATTGTGCCAGCAACAAAAAAAATATTGCTAAAATTACACCAATTACACCAATATTGCTAAAATTACACCAATAAAACACAAAGAAACCGAAGCATGCTTTGTAAAGTTTCTAAAACAATAAATGTTTTACTATACTGAACTAAAATATAACCAAATAATAAAAAGTAACACAATAAAATAACAATAACGAGCCTATATACAGGGGGTACCGAGTCAGTGTGCGGGGGTACAGGTTAGTCTAGGTAATTTGTACATGTAGGTAGGGGTGAAGTGACTATGCATAGATAATAAACAGCGAGTAGCAGCAGTGTAAAAAACAAATGGAGGGGGGCGGGGTCAATGTAAATTGTCCGATGATCATTTGATTAATTGTTCCGCAGTCTAATGGCTTGGGGGTAGAAGCTGTTAAGGAGCCTTTTGGACAATTGAAGGCCACTCTAAAATGTGCAATTTTGTCACGACACACTGTGTCAAGTTTTTAGGGAGTGTGCAGTTGGCATGCTGACTGCAGCAATGTCCACCAGAGATGTTGCCAGAGATCAAAATTTTCTCTACCATAAGCCGCCTCCGACGTTTTTGAGAATTTGTCAGTACGTTCAACTGACCTCACAACTGCAGACCACGTGTTTGGTGTCGTGTGGGCAAGCGCTTTGCTGTTGTGAACAGAGGGCCCCATGGTGGCGGTGGGGTTACAGTATGGGCAGGCATAAACTACAGACAACGGACACAATTGCATTTTATCTATGGCAATTTGAATGCACAGAAATATCGTTACGAGATCCTGAGGCCCATTTTCTTTTTATGTACTGTATCTGTGTATCTGATTTCCCAGTCATGTGAAATCCATAGATTAGGGCCTAATGAACGGATTTCCTCATATGAAGTGTAACTCAGTAAAATCTTAGAAATTATTGCATGTTGTGTTTTTATATTTTGCTTCAGTATAAATAGCTAAGAACCACAAGTTCTCACTTCAGTAGACTTTAGTTTCAAGTAAATTAGACCAACTTTTATGCCTGTCCGCAGCGCTTCTAAAAATCTATCTTTCACTTAGTTCTTCAAGAGCACACAGCCCTCACCCAGGGAGTGTTGCAGCGTGAGGTGGGGTTGGCTATATAGGATTTGTTCATTGATTTTGTGCTATGTAATTTATTAACTATGAAACAAAATGGCAGAAATACTTTGAAAACAGCTACTGCAGCATTTATTCAGACAGCTTGACTTTTTCCACATTTTGTTACGTAGCCTTATTCTCAAATAGATTAAATGAACATTTTCCCTCATCCGTCTACACACAATACCCCATAATGACAAAGCCGAAAGAGTTTTTTTGACATTTTTGCAAATGTATAAAAATTAAAAAGTACATAACTATTCAGACCCTTTGCTAAGAGACTCGAAATTGATCTCCGGTCCATCCTGTTTCCGTTGATCATCTTTGAGATGTTTGTACAACATTGGAGTCCACCTGTGGTAAATCCAATTGATTGGACATGATTTGGAAAGGCACACACCTGTCTATATAAGGTCCCACAGTTGACAGTGCATGTCAGAGCAAAAACCAAGCCATCAGGTCGAAGGAATTGTCCGTAGAGCTCCGAGACAGGATTGTGTTGAGGCACAGATCTGGGGAAGGGTACCAAAACATTTCTGCAGCATGGAAGGTTCTAGAGGTCGACCGATTAATCGTAGTGGCTGCAGTACACAGAAGTATATATTTTTAAACGTGCATATTTAGCAAAAAGAAATCCAGGTTAGCAGGCAATATTAACTAGGTGAAATTGTATCACTTCTCTTGCCTTCATTGCACGTAGAGTCAGGGTATATGCAACAGTTTGGGCCGCCTGGCTCTTTGCGAACTAATTTGCCAGAATTTTACGTAATTATGACATAACATTGAAGGTTGTGCAATGTAACAGGAATATTTAGACGTATGGATGCTACCCGTTAGATAAAATACGTAACGGTTCCGTATTTCACTGAAAGAATAAACACTTATTTTTTTCTCGAGATGATAGTTTCCGGATTCGACCATATTAATGACCTAAGGCTCGTATTTCTGTGTGTTATTATGTTGTAATTAAGTCTATGATTTGATAGAGCAGTCTGACTGAGTGATGGTAGGCACCAGCAGGCTCGTAAGCATTCATTCAAACACCACTTTCGTGCGTTTTGCCAGCAGCTCTTCGCTGTTTATGACTTCAAGCCTATCAACTCCTGAGATTAGGGAGATCAGGCTGGTGTAACCGATGTGAAATGGCTAGCTAGTTAGCGGGGTGCGCGCTAATAGCGCTTCAAACGTCACTCGCTCTGAGACTTGGAGTATTTGTTCCCCTTGCTCTGGATGGGTAACGCTGCTTCGAGGGTGGCTGTTGTCGATGTGTTCCTGTTTCGAGCCCAGGTAGGAGCGAGTAGAGGGATGGAAGCTATACTGTTACATTGGCAATACTAAAGTGCCTATAAGAACATCCAATAGTCAAAGGTATATGAAATACACATCGTATATAGAGAGATAGTCCTATAATTCCTGTAATAACTACAACCTAAAACTTCTTACCTGGGAATATTGAAGACTCATGTTAAAAGGAACCACCAGCTTTCATATGTTCTGAGCAAGGAACTTAAACGTTAGCTTTCTTACATGGCACATATTGCACTTTTACTTTCTTCTCCAACACTTTGTTTTTGCCTTATTTAAACCAAATTGAACAGGTTTCATTATTTATTTGAGGCTAAATTGATTTTATTGATATATTATTTTAAGTTAAAATAAGTGTTCATTCAGTATCGTCCGATTAATCGGTATCGGCTTTTTTGGTCCTCCAATAATCGGTATCGGTATTGGGGTTGAAAAATCATAATCAGTCGACCTCTAGAAGGTTCCCAAGAACACAGTGGCCTCCATCATTCTTAAATGGAGTACGTTTGGAACCACCAAGACTCTTCCTAGTGCTGGCTACCCGGGGAAACTGCGCAATCGGGAGAGAAGGGCCTTAGTCAGGGAGGTGACCAAGAATCCGATGGTCACTCTTACAGAGTTCCTCTGTGGAGATGTGAGAACCTTCCAGAAGGACAACCATCTCTGCAGCACTCCACCAATCAGGCCTTTATGGTAGTGGCCAGACGAAAGCCACTCCTCAGTAAGAGGCACATGACAGCCCGCTTTGTTTGCCAATAGGCACCTAAAGGAATCTAATGAAACCAAGATGGAACTCTGAATGCCAAGTGTCACGTCTGGAGGAAACCTGACACCATCCCTATGGTGAAGCGTGGTGCTGGCAGCACTCAGGACCTCAGACTGTGGTGAAGGTTCACTTTCCAACAGGACAACAATCTTAAGCACACAGCCATGACAACGCAGGAGTGGCTTCGGGACAAGTCTCTGAATGTCCTTGAGTGGCCCAGCCATACCCCGGACTTGAACCCGATCGAACATCTCTGTAGAGACCTGAAATTAGCTGTGCAGCAATGCTCCCTATCCAACCTGACAGAGCTTGACAGGATCTGTAGAGAAGAATGGGAGAAACTCCCCAAATACAGGTGTGCCAAGCTTGTAGCGTCATACCCAAGAAGACTCGAGGCTGTAATCACTGCCAAAGGTGCTTCAACAAAGTACTGAGTAAAGGGTCTGAATGCTTATGTAGATGTCATATTTCCATTTTTGTATTTATAATAAATTTGCACAATTCTAAACTTGTTTTTGCTTTGTCATAATGGGGTATTGAGTGTAGATTTATGAGGGGGGGAACGATTTTAATACATTTTAGAATAAGGATGTAACGTAACAAAATGTAAATGGGGCTGAATACTTTCCGAATGCACTGTAAATGTGATCATAAAAATACACCTTATGGAACAGCAGGGACTGTGAAGAGACACACACAAAGGTACAGACACACGCATACATTGTAATATTGTTGTGTGTTGGTATTATACATTTTGTATTGTAGATATGTAGTGGTGTAATAATGTTATGGTGTACTGTTTTATATGTAAGTGCTTTAATGTGTTTGGACCCCAGGAAGAGTAGCTGCTGCTAATGGGGATCCCTAATAAATACAAATGCCAAAATCTACCTGCATTTGGCGGGTGTTGATTTTAGGCTCTGGTGCCTAGGCTAGGTGCCGGACATCTTTTTGATTGTTTTCACAGCCTGGAATCTGCTGCGATCTCATTCACACAGCTTGTGGTTTTCACAGTTAGGTGGACAGAGAATCAGGTTGCAGAAGATTCCAGGCATACCTGGGAGACATGTTGAGAGGTGTGAACTTCCATAGAGACCGAGGAGGAAGTGTTTTTAAAGGTTCTTGATTGATTAGAATGATTCATGAGAAACTATCTTTTTCCTGGAAATGTTGACATTGAATGTTTTCTTAACTTTGTACCTCTGACTGTACATTTTGTGCTCTCCGAGATCCTTGGGACAACCTTAACCTACCCTAACCGTTTTACATTTTGTTGGGGTAGGGACGTCCAAAGGGTCCCTGATACCATGGACCGACAGGTGATGGGTGTCATTGATTGGTGAGAGAATAACATTTGTGCCAGAAATGTTGACTTTTAACTTTTTTACTTTTGGTCCCTCTTACAGGTGACGGGTGTCGTAGGAAGAGCGGAGCTCCTGTCCTCCATCTTCCTCCTGGCTGCGTTCCTGGCCTACACCAAATCTAATGGAGCCGACCAATCCATCGGTGAAACTACTTTTACTGTAGACCTCCACCAATACTGTCCCCCTGTTTGTCTCACACACACACACACACACACACATGCACACACAGGTTTCAGAGGGAAACAGGACAAGGAGATGCATGCTCCTACTTGCTAGTCTGTTATTCAGTGAGTCTACTGTACCCCTCCCCCTGTTGGTTGCAAGCCTTCAGAGAACAACAAGACAACAAGACCCATGCCCTGACTCGTTATGGCACCCTCATCATAGGCGGTTGGGGTAGTATTCATCGTCAAGTCTCGCTTTGCACCGCACGCCTTAGACCGCAGGAACTATTCGGAATGTCAGATGAACCGTTTCAAATGGATAGAGGAACTTATTACAGGCTTTGTGTAGGCGGCCGTGTTGATAGATAAAGGCTTAATGATGTGAAAGATTACATTTGAAGATGCAATACATTTCCATTGAATCATGATAGGGTTTGATTTCTGAAAGATTACAGGACAACTGTCAGAATGGGGAAGTTAAGTGTCTGAAAGAATGTGTCAATTGGTTTAAGGAAAATAAGGTAGATGTCAACTCAAGGAATGATTTGAGGGCACCAAGGTTATTTTAATGAACTAAAACTTAAGCGAATCATAAAAACAATTTAGTAAACTGAAATAAAATAATAAACAAACCTGTTATAAAAACAAAAAATGTAGTGAAACTATTCTTTGACTCCAAAACTAAAATGTAAACAATCCAGAATTATGTTCAGTTTTAGTTTTTTTATGGGGGTAAAAATCTAATGGGGTTTTCAAGCTTCTGAATCTGGCCAGTCACATTGAGATTGACTTCATAATTTATAGGTAGACTCAGCTAGACGACATTGCCACAAGCAGCAACGGAGATATTGGGCACATTTTGAAGGATAAGGCTAAAGCAACAAACTGTAGACGAAAGTCTAGGAGTGAAGTCAGGGGAGATGCAACAGCTGAAAGTCAGCCACTGGTTTTCCAACAGCATATATCCACTGTACACACAAATCGCGTCAAATTGGTTCCTGTGTCATTTGTCTTTCGTCACGTTCACGAGTCAAACAAAAACACCCTAATGATTGGTTGACAATAGAGACTTCCACAATGCAGACGATGGCTGCAGGATGAAGTTGGTGATGAGCAACTTAGAAGTTGGTGATGAGGCGGAGCTTAGAAAATGGTAAATTATCTGCATTTCTAGTGTTAAACAGTTAAATCTGTCAAGTGAATTTGCGTGCAAGGAACGAAAACTTGAGGAATTAACTCCCATTTCAACAGGCCTCAAATGTCAAAACAAAACATGTACACTCCACATACGTGAATGAGAAACTGAAAGAATTGGCCATTTATGTAATACACATTTTCCACTCATCACACCACATCAATGTATATTCCGGTGGCCTATAGTCCATGTTCATAACACGCAGATACAGTAGATACACATTTTCCTCCACAAACAATTTACAAAGCCTCATTCAAACAGCCAGGTGTGTTTTACACTGTTTAACAAGTACGGTTGCCAAGTGAGAGTATATTATTGGAAACTTTCGAAGTTGACCAATAAACTACCAGATTTGTGGTATCTTTCAAGCATTTTATGTAGTCTCACAAGACATCTAGTGGCCCTTTTGGGCACATCAGATTATTACAGGTATCTGTAATCATCTCTGGCCCTCTGTGTGGACATGAAAAATATATGAAATAATTATAAAAGCTGTAAAACATAATCCTAAATATAAACCAACTTACTGAATACCGTTTGGTGTTTAATGAGTTTCAGCATGGAATATTAATACTTTTTTGTTGTACACACTTACATATTGACATAGTAAAATATATATTTGTTCATGTTTTGGCGTGAAACTGGTGGCAGTTATGAAAAGTCAATGGGTACTCTCCTCCAGGAGGTGAAGGGAAAAGAGTTGCAGAGTTCATAGAAAATGATGGCATTGTTGGTTAGATGCTTTTTTCATTCGGCTATTTTCTCTTGAACCATATGGTCTACTAGAAACTCATGGATAATATGGACACAGATGCAGTTAAAAAATATTTTATATATATGTCAGAAGTTTACATACACCAGCCAAATACATTTAAACTCAGTTTTTCACAATTCCTGACCTTTAATCCTAGTAAACATTCCCTGTGTTAGGTCAGTTAGGATCACCACTTTATTTTAAGAATGTGAAATGTCAGAATAATAGTAGTGATTTATTTCAGCTTTTATTTCTTTAACTTCTTTGGGGTAAGGGGCAGTATTTTCACGTTTTGTAAGTCGCTCTGGATAAGAGCGTCTGCTAAATGACTTAAATGTAAATGTAAAAGTGTGCCCAGAGTAAACTGCCTGCTACTCAGGCCCAGATGCTAGGATATGCATATTATTAGTCGATTTGGATAGAAAACACTCTGAAGTTTCTAAAACAGTTTGAAAGATGTCTGTGAGTATAACATAACATAACTCATATGGCAGGCAAAAACCTGAGAAAAAATACAACCAGGAAGTGAGAAATCTGAGGTTTGTAGTTTTTCAACTCTTTGCCTATCCAAGATACAGTGGAAATTTGGTTCGATTGCACTTCCTAAGGCTTCCACTAAATGTCAACAGACTTTATAACCTTGTTTGAGGCTTCTACTGTGAAGGGGGAGAGAATTAGAGCTGATTGAGTAAGGGGTCTGCCAGAAGGCCATGTGCGCAGTCAGACGCACGTCCGTGAGAGTTAGCTGCGTTCCATCACATTTCTAAAGACAAAGGAATTCTCCGGTTGAAACATTTTTGAAGATTTATGATTAAAAACATCCTAAAGATTGATTATATACATTGTTTGACATGTTTCTACGAACTGTAATATAACTTTTTAGACTTTGTCTGGACATATATATATATACACTGCTCAAAAAAATAAAGGGAACACTTAAACAACACAATGTAACTCCAAGTCAATCACACTTCTATGAAATCAAACTGTCCACTTAGGAAGCAACACTGATTGACAATAAATTTCACATGCTGTTGTGCAAATGGAATAGACAAAAGGTGGAAATTATAGGCAATTAGTAAGACACCCCCAAAAAAGGAGTGATTCTGCAGGTGGTGACCACAGACCACTTCTCAGTTCCTATGCTTCCTGGCTGATGTTTTGGTCACTTTTGAATGCTGGCGGTGCTCTCACTCTAGTGGTAGCATGAGACGGAGTCTACAACCCACACAAGTGGCTCAGGTAGTGCAGTTCATCCAGGATGGCACATCAATGCGAGCTGTGGCAAAAAGGTTTGCTGTGTCTGTCAGCGTAGTGTCCAGAGCATGGAGGCGCTACCAGGAGACAGGCCAGTACATCAGGAGACGTGGAGGAGGCCGTAGGAGGGCAACAACCCAGCAGCAGGACCGCTACCTCCGCCTTTGTGCAAGGAGGTGCACTGCCAGAGCCCTGCAAAATGACCTCCAGCAGGCCACAAATGTGCATGTGTCAGCATATGGTCTCACAAGGGGTCTGAGGATCTCATCTCGGTACCTAATGGCAGTCAGGCTACCTCTGGCGAGCACATGGAGGGCTGTGCGGCCCCACAAAGAAATGCCACCCCACACCATGACTGACCCACCGCCAAACCGGTCATGCTGGAGGATGTTGCAGGCAGCAGAACGTTCTCCACGGCGTCTCCAGACTCTGTCACGTCTGTCACATGTGCTCATGTGCTCAGTGTGAACCTGCTTTCATCTGTGAAGAGCACAGGGCGCCAGTGGCGAATTTGCCAATCTTGGTGTTCTCTGGCAAATGCCAAACGTCCTGCACGGTGCTGGGCTGTAAGCACAACCCCCACCTGTGGACGTCGGGCCCTCATACCACCCTCATGGAGTCTGTTTCTGACCGTTTGAGCAGACACATGCACATTTGTGGCCTGCTGGAGGTCATTTTGCAGGGCTCTGGCAGTGCACCTCCTTGCACAAAGGCGGAGGTAGCGGTCCTGCTGCTGGGTTGTTGCCCTCCTACGGCCTCCTCCACGTCTCCTGATGTACTGGCCTGTCTCCTGGTAGCGCCTCCATGCTCTGGACACTACGCTGACAGACACAGCAAACCTTTTTGCCACAGCTCGCATTGATGTGCCATCCTGAATGAACTGCACTACCTGAGCCACTTGTGTGGGTTGTAGACTCCGTCTCATGCTACCACTAGAGTGAGAGCACCGCCAGCATTCAAAAGTGACCAAAACATCAGCCAGGAAGCATAGGAACTGAGAAGTGGTCTGTGGTCACCACCTGCAGAATCACTCCTTTTTTGGGGGTGTCTTGCTAATTGCCTATAATTTCCACCTTTTGTCTATTCCATTTGCACAACAGCATGTGAAATTTATTGTCAATCAGTGTTGCTTCCTAAGTGGACAGTTTGATTTCATAGAAGTGTGATTGACTTGGAGTTACATTGTGTTGTTTAAGTGTTCCCTTTATTTTTTTGAGCAGTGTATATACACACATATAAATATATACATATATATATATACACACATATAAATATATATAAACTCAGCAGAAAAAGAACATCCTCTCACTGTCAACTGCGTTTTTTTTCAGCAAACTTAACATGTCCATACAAATATTTACACAAGATTCAGCAACTGAGACATAAACTGAACAGGTACCACAGACATGTGACTGACAGAAATTGAATAATGTTTCCCTGAACAAAGGGGGGTCAAAAGCAACAGTCAGTATCTGGTGTGGCCACCAGCTGCATGAAGTACTGCAGTGCATCTCCTCATGGACTGCACCAGATTTGCCAGTTCTTGCTGTGAGATGTTACCCCACTCTTCCACCAAGGCACCTGCAAGTTCCCGGACATTTCTGGGGGGAATGGCCCTAACCTTCACCCTCTGATCCAACAGGTCCCGGACGTGCTCAATGGGATTGAGATCCGGGCTCTTCGCTGGCCATGGCAGAACACTGACATTCTGTCTTGCAGGAAATCACGCACGGAGCGAGCAGTATGGCTGGTGACATTGTCATCCTGTAGGGTCATGTCAGGATGAGCCTCCAGCAGGGTACCACATGAGGGAGGAGGATGTCTTCCCTGTAATGCACAGCGTTAAGATTGCCTGCAATGACAACAAGCTCAGGCCAATGATGCTGTGACACACCGCCCCAGACCATGATGGACCCTCTCCACCTCCAAATCGATCCTGCTCCACAGTACAGGCCTCGGTGTAACGCTCATTCCTTCGACAATAAACGCGAATCCGACCATCACCTCTGGTACAAAACCACGACTTGTCAGTGAAGAGCACTTTTTGCCAGTTCTGTCTGGTCCAGCGACGGTGGGTTTGTGCTCATGGGTGATGTTGTTGCCGGTGATATTCGGTGAGGACCTTCCTTACAACAGGCCTTCAAGCCCTCAGTCCAGCCTCTCTCAGCCTATTGCAGACAGTCTGAGAACTGATGGAGGGATTGTGCGTTCCTGGTGTAACTCGGGCAGTTGTTGTTGCCATCCTGTACCTGTCCCGCAGGTGTGATGTTCGAATGTACCGATTCTGTGCTGGTGTTACACGTGGTCTGCCACTGTGAGGACGATCACCAGTCCGTCCTGTCTCTCTGTAGCGCTGTCTTAGCCGTCTCACAGTACGGACATTGCAATTTATTGCCCTGGCCACATCTGCAGTCCTCATGCCTCTATGCAGCATACCTAAGGCACGTTCACACAGATGAGCAGGGACCCTGGGCATCTTTCTTTTGGTGTTTTTCAGAGTCAGTAGAAAGGCCTCTTTAGTGTCCTACGTTTTCATAATTGTGACCTTAATTGCCCACCGTCTGTAAGCTGTTAGTGTCTTAGCGACCGTTCCACAGGTGCATGTTCATTAATTGTTTATGGTTCATTGAACAAGCATGGGAAACTTTTCAATTAAGATCTGTGAAGTTATTTGGATTTTTACGAATTATCTTTGAAAGACAGGGTCCTGAAAAAGGGACATTTCTTTTTACTGAGTTTATTTAAATACATATATATAAAGGCTTTTCAAGTATATATTACCAAAGATATGATAGATTGCCATATATCTTCTGTTAATTACCAAAATGACTGAAGATTCCGTTAACTTTGGTAAATTACTGGTAGCTTTGCAACTCTAATAACAAGCAAGCTGATGTTTTGCATCATTCTGGCTGAATTTGGTGTAGTCAACAATGAGGTAGAATAGGGCATATAGCAAGTTGTGTGGAAATGCATTCATTTTTGGAAAATATGATTGTGTGTATGAATATGACCTCTGGCAACATCCTATTCTCTATTTTCCTTATTTTTTTCAACCTTTCTTTCTCTCTCTAGTGTGGACTCCCATTGCTGTGACTGTGGTTCTGGTGGCTGCAGCCACTTTATGCAAGGAGCAAGGCATCACAGTCATCGCCATCTGCTGTGTCCACGAGGTGTTTGTTGCACAAGGGGTACGTTTTGAGAGGAGAAGTAGGCGCTCAACCAATGTGAAACGAGGTGCAATCATAACAAGATACAAACTTTTGAAAAGAAACGGCTTAACGCTCACAATTAAAAACAAAGTACTTTATTAACGTAGTGTAATTTAGGTCAAAAACAGGATGTTTACACCGTCAATGGCCCTTATCAGAATGACAACAAAATGGGAATGAACAAAATTGCACAAGGGGTAAGGCAGGCCATGCCCGTAACCTCGCTCCACAGTGCAACACTCGCCATCGCTTCAACAATTACTCACACTGCACGGTCACGCCCTCGCTTACAAAACCCCAGTAATAAAATGAGTTATGGGACGATTCTCTTTTTTAATGATACTGGCTAGCTCCCATTTTTACTACAAAAGGGTTACTTTAAAAGGAATGATGGTGAGCAGCTGTTTTGGCGTCTCTCCCTCGTCTTGGACACTTTATCAATGCTAAGGCCTCTGCTTGCAGATGAAGAGGAGTCTTGGCTTTGGCTCCCTGATGCGTTTGTATCATGTAACTCGTTAGTCTATTTTTGCCTCCAAATATTAAAGAATCTTGATCCATCTGGTTATATTAGTTGAGGATTTGTTTGCACTTCATAGAACAGCCACTGTTTGGTTTAAATGCTTGATTTCACTCTGTTGATTTGCCTTCAAGCTTAGTATTCAGACAAGTCTAGGCCTTGTATCAAGAAAACATTGTTAACTGATCAGTGTTTCTCAACTGGAGGTTGACTAGAATGACAAATCAACACAACTGACCTCTCTCACCCCATTGTGAATCCCGTGTACAGATAAGTCATTTAATTGTTTCTCTCACTGTCTATCTCTCAATCCCCCTGTCCCTCGTTCTCCCCCCCCCCCCACCTCTCAGTTCACACTGCCCATGCTGTTGGATACTCTCCTCCAGGTGCTGAGGGGTAAAGATGGTTTCCCCTATGCTGTCCTGCAGACGCTCCTCAAGCTCATCGTCCTCATCATCAGCACCTTGCTGCTGGTCATCATCAGGGTCCAGGTCATCCAATCACAGCTCCCTGTGTTTACCAGGTGGGTGGAGCTGTTGATGTGTTTCCATGGCGGCAAAGATGGTGTGCATATTTTTGTTTCTGTTAGAATCCATGTTTTTGCTCATGGTAGCCCCACCATTTGGAACAGTACATAGTCTATTACCTAATCAGTGACCGCTGTTCGACCTTTAAAAGTGTAGGCCTAGATATAGTGAGAAACACATTGCGTTTACAAGATCGATTGAGAAAATAAATGTCGAACCTGCATTTTCAAGGTGTTGAAATGTTTGTTTTGTGGTTTAAAGGACTGTTGCAGTTCCCCAGATAGGATCGACAGGGCTCTAAGGTGACAACTTTGGTCACATATGCTCCTAAATATTTTGCTGTGCAACCTGAAATTTTAATTTGGGAGCACTGTGCCTGTAAAAAGAAATATCCCAGATAATTGTTGTAATGATTAGGCTTCACTGTAGCGTAGTTTCCGAGGCCCTAGAGAGTGCAGATTCGTTAGTGTTATGGTTGTACCATTACTACAGAGAAAATGTCTTGTTTCTTCCCCAAACAGTTGCTTGCTAAATAAATATTGCAAGGATTATTTGTTTTTAAAGGCAAGTACAAATGAATTGTAAATTAATGCAAAACATTTTTGGGTTATGTTACCCTGCCCTTTGCTTTCACTGCCTTTTTTTTGCTGCAAAGTTTTAGCACGTTCATTCCGTTTAGGTGAGGTTTAGAGGGAGGGTGTAATGATGATTCTATTGGTCAACCGAATTTGGAATGACGCTTCATCCTAATTATACAGTGGGGAGAACAAGTATTTGATACACTGACGATTTTGCAGGTTTTCCTACTTAAAAATTACAGACCTCTACATGCTTTGTATCTGGAGAAGGTCTGTATGGAGTGGGCCAAAATCCCTGCTGCAGTGTGTGCAAACCTGGTCAAGAACTACAGGAAACGTATGATCTCTGTAATAGCAAACAAAGGTTTCTGTACCAAATATTAAGTTCTGCTTTTCTGATGTATCAAATACTTATGTCATGCAATAAAATGCAAATTAATTGCTTAAAAATCATACAATGTGATTTTCTGGATTCCGTCTCTCACAGTTGAAGTGTACCTATGATAAAAATTACAGACCTCTACATGCTTTGTAAGTAGGAAAACCTGCAAAATTGGCAGTGTATCAAATACTTGTTCTCCCCACTGTATATCCCAGTTAGCAGCTTATAATGATGGCCAGTATAGCTATGTTAGATACCTAACTAACTTTCAATGCTGAGGCAACAATGTTTTCTGCCAACTAGCCAGCTAGTGTATAATTATTATTTTACTTTTACATTTTTGCTAACAAGGGCACAGTGGCCCACTGGAACTGACTAGGGCAGTTGCGTTGAACGTATTGCCGCCACACCGGCAGTCATGAGTCATGACCGCAGTAAAATTCCATGTGACTGTTGAGTCATGGTAATCTCCTCTTATGCACTCTGGACATGCTTTGGTAGTACCCAACTTTCTAACGACCAGCAGGTCCTAATGGCCTGGTACGCAGGGCTCTATTGTCCCTCTAACCACTGACATCAATGCAAATTAAATCAAAAATCACATCAAACGCATATCAACAGTATCGTTTCCTGTGATGATCAATTTGAAGAAAGAGGTTCAGCAGGTTGAAACTGAGTGTAAAACACGGTCGTTGTGGATGTTTCAAAGCCTAACACAACGTAATGGACCAGCACTTTCTAAGGTGATGAGTAATTCAAAACACATATACAGTGGGGCAAAAAAGTATTTAGTCAGCCACCAATTGTGCAAGTTCTCCCACTTAAAAAGATGAGAGAGGCCTGTAATTTTCATCATAGGTACACTTCAACTATGACAGACAAAATGAGAAAACAAATCCAGAAAATCACATTGTAGGATTTTTTATGAATTTATTTGCAAATTATGGTGGAAAATAAGTATTTGGTCAATAACAAAAGTTTATCTCAATACTTTGTTATATACCCTTTGTTGGCAATGACAGAGGTCAAACGTTTTCTGTAAGTCTTCACAAGGTTTTCACACACTGTTGCTGGTATTTTGGCCCATTCCTCCATGCAGATCTCCTCTAGAGCAGTGATGTTTTGGGGCTGTTGCTGGGCAACACGGACTTTCAACTCCCTCCAAAGATTTTCTATGGGGTTGAGATCTGGAGACATGCTAGGCCACTCCAGGACCTTGAAATGATTCTTACGAAGCCACTCCTTCGTTGCCCGGGCGGTGTGTTTGGGATCATTGTCATGCTGAAAGACCCAGCCACGTTTCATCTTCAATGCCCTTGCTGATGGAAGGAGGTTTTCACTCAAAATCTCACGATACATGGCCCCATTCATTCTTTCCTTTACACGGATCAGTCGTCCTGGTCCCTTTGCAGAAAAACAGCCCCAAAGCATGATGTTTCCACCCCCATGCTTCACAGTAGGTATGGTGTTCTTTGGATGCAACTCAGCATTCTTTGTCCTCCAAACACGACGAGTTGAGTTTTTACCAAAAAGTTCTATTTTGGTTTCATCTGACCATATGACATTCTCCCAATCTTCTTCTGGATCATCCAAATGCTCTCTAGCAAACTTCAGACGGGCCTGGACATGTACTGGCTTAAGCAGGGGGACACGTCTGGCACTGCAGGATTTGAGTCCCTGGCGGCATAGTGTGTTACTGATGGTAGGCTTTGTTACTTTGGTCCCAGCTCTCTGCAGGTCATTCACTAGGTCCCCCCGTGTGGTTCTGGGATTTTTGCTCACCGTTCTTGTGATAATTTTGACCCCACGGGATGAGATATTGCGTGGAGCCCCAGATCGAGGGAGATTATCAGTGGTTTTGTATGTCTTCCATTTCCTAATAATTGCTCCCACAGTTGATTTCTTCAAACCAAGCTGCTTACCTATTGCAGATTCAGTCTTCCCAGCCTGGTGCAGGTCTACAATTTTGTTTCTGGTGTCCTTTGACAGCTCTTTGGTCTTGGCCATAGTGGAGTTTGGAGTGTGACTGTTTGAGGTTGTGGACAGGTGTCTTTTATACTGATAACAAGTTCAAACAGGTGGAGTGGAGGACAGAGGTAGTCACCTTTTCCAACAGTCTCAAAGGAGTTTCCACATATGCTGAGCACTTGTTGACTGTTTTTCCTTCACTTTGCGGTCCCAAACCATCTCATTTGGGTTGAGGTCGGGTGATTGTGGAGGCCAGGTCATCTGATGCAGCACTCCATCACTCTCCTTCTTGGTTAAATGGCCCTTACACAGCCTGGAGGTGTGTTGGGTCATTGTCCTGTTGGAAAACAAATGATAGTCCCACTAAGCGCAAACCAGATGGGATGGCGTATCGCTGCAGAATGCTGTGGTAGGCATGCTGGTTAAGTGTGCCTTGAATTCTAAATACATCGGTGTCACCAGCAAACCTCCCCCACAGCATAACACCTCCCTCCATGCTTTACGGTGGGAACCACACATGCGGAGATCATCCGTTCACCTACTCTGCATCTCACAAAGACACGGCGGTTGGAACCAAAAGTGGTGGACGAGAGAGTAGTCAGTCATTGTGGCCCTGTGACCGAGGGAAGCCGGTGCGGTGGTCGTTGAATGTATTGGTTAATCCAACCCCCTGCTTACTCATGCCAGGTATGATGGAACACATTTGGATTCCGGGAGTCCAGGCACACGCACAGACAAAATATGGATACGTAACAGACATATTTAGGATATCCAGGGATTTAAACTAAGTCCATGGTCATTGTGTAATTCCTCAGTGGAATGTGAAATATTGTTTTTTGTTCCAGGTTTTAAATCTTAACAGGGTCAGGGAGTGCCGGCTCAACTGCATTTGAAGAACTTGGAATATTTTTAAATCTCCATTATTTAGGGATCTCCAGTCAAGCACAGACAGGAACAACTTGATGGCATCATGTTGATAACATTCCTAAAGATTTGTTTTTGTTGTAATCCTTCAGCAGTTAATCCACTGGCTGTCTCCAGATTGTATCGCTGAATTAGTGTTATCAGAAAAATAACAATTTCCCAGACATAATAATGCTGCATATTTGGATAATCACCATCTTTGTGTGTGAGCTAACAGTCGTTCGTTTATCCCTTATCGATGACGTCTGAATGGTGCTCCTCCTTAGAGCCATGTAGACTAAAACTCCATAACTCTCGTGGTCCTGAGGTATATGAATCATGAATGCCAGCCCCTTCACAGTCATGAGGCTATTTTCTTTGGAACCAAACCAGGGTCAATGGGAGGTGGTGAAGGCTAAAAAAATCTATACTGAAGCCATTGTAGTGTTAAAAATGTATTACATTTTATAGCACTTTTTTTACTCTCAAATCGCTTTAAGCAGGAAAAAAAGACAAATGGTTCAATAGACAATCATGGCAGGCAGGGTAGTTCATTCATGGCTTGAGCAGTCAGCCCCAAGAGGAAAGCTAGAGTAGAGGTACTTTAGAGTTGAAACGGAGGGGGCTCACATCCAGGGGGTTTCAGACTGGTCCAGAGCCGTTCATCAGGGCACCCTGGCCCTTGCGGTCTCTGAAACAGCGCTTCTCAGTAGTGGTTTCTGAAGTCAGACTCCATAGAACATTAAAACGGCATTCTACTCCAAAATGAATGAAAATACAATTATGCTGATATCTAAAATATAATTTCCACTTCCAGAAATTAGGCAAATAATATATTGGTTAAATTGTTTGTTAAAATTATTTTTACGTATTGGACCATGCATATAGCCTATGCATGGTCCATTATTATCAGGTATGCTATTAGCAATAATCATTATCAACAGTATCCCATCTGATGCAGTGTAATGGCTATAAATAAATACGCTGAAGCATGGGGTTGTCTATCTGCATTTTTACCCTATTGAGCTAGGCATTAGAGTAGCGGGTGAGCTAAAAAAAAATCTAGCTGGTGTAATGAAAACATTTTCAGCGTGTGGATCGGCTTGTGGCTCAGAACAATTACATTGCAGGTTGGAAACATTTTAAATCAAGATGGTACACTTTTTAACAACCATTCATTAATTAATTAAGGCTTTCGTCCATTAGAACATATTCTCTGGTATTATTTATACTTTTTTGTGTTGACACTTCCAAATTGTTGGAAAAATAATGCTCCTATTTCTTGATCTTGTTATTGTTACTGTTATTATAATAAGTAATGTTTTTATCATTATTAGGCGTAGTATAGCAGCCTTGTATAACTACCATCGAGCTTTAGGCCTAAGAGCACATCTTGTTTAGTCTTATATCGTAGCTTACTTAGGCCAATATTTCAATACTTCTATATCACTCATTCATTCATGTCATCACACAGCATATAAGTTATTCATGATTTGAAATGCAATCAAGCATTTTATTTTGAAAATAAAATAAAGCGAGCTTTGAATAATTAGCTTTCCATTTCAGAAATTTTATTCACAAATTAATGCGACTGTTTTTAATCTTTGCTGTAATAAAAGCTTGACGAAAAAACATTACAACTCTGGTATGCTTATAATTTAGTGTTTCCATTGTTCTAAATGTTCAGAAATTATATTGTAATCTATACAGCACCTGTTTGGCACACATAATGTGCACATAGCGCTTGCTCCTTACCTTTTTCTTGATCTCCAGTTTTTTCCACAACTAGTCACATTTATTCCACTCATCTGACTTTCCCTTTACCTCCTGAGCAACCTGTAAATATCCCCCTGTTTCGAGGTTATTTGCCACGTCCTCAGCATCCATTTTGCTGTCACAACTACAAATACCTAGGTGTCTGGTTAGTCCTTCCAGACCCACATTAAGCATCTCCAATCCAAAATTAAATCTAGAATCGGCTTCCTATTTCGCAACAAAGCCTCCTTCACTCATGCTGCCAAACATACCCTCGTAAAACTGACTATCCTACCGATCCTTAACTTCGGCGATGTCATTTACAAAATAGCCTCCAACACTCAGACTGCATCCACTGAGTAATCAGTGTCATCTGTTTTGTCACCAAAGCCCCATATACTACCCACCACTGCGACCTGTATGCTCTCGTTGGCTGGCCCTCCCCACATATTCGTCGCCAAACCCACTGGCTACAGGTCATCTATAAGTCTTGACTAGGTAAAGCCCTGCCTTATCTCTGGTCACCATAGCAACACCCACCCGTAACACGCGCTCCAGCAGGTATATTTCACTGGTCATCCCCAAAGCCAACACTTCTTTGGCCGCCTTTCCTTTCAGTTCTCTGCTGCCAATGACTGGAACGAATTGCAAAAATCGCTGAAACTAGAGACTTATCTCCCTCACTAACTTTTTAAGCATCAGCTGTCAGAGCAGCTTACCGATCACTGTACACAGCCAATCTGTAAATAGCACCCCCAACTACCTCATCCCCATATTGTTACTTATCCTCTTGCTCTTTTGCACCCCAGTATCTCTACTTGCACATCATCTGCACATCTATCCAGTGTTAATGCTAAATTGTAATTATTTAGCATCTATGGTCTATTTATTGCCTTACCTCCCTATTCTTCTACATTTACAAACACTGTACATAGATTTTTTATGTTGTGTTATTGACTGTACGTTTATTTATCCCATGTGTAACTGTTGTTTTTGTCGCACTGCTTTGCTTTATCTTGGCCAGGTCGCAGTTGTAAATGAGAACTTGTTCTCGACTCGCCTACCTGGTTAAATAAAGGTGAACAAAAAAAAAAAAATGTTACGATGTTCAGACTTTATAACCAATTTATTGATGTGAGTATGATATGCTATAGGCACGGCCTGCCCGCTCATTTGGCAGGATTAGGCGGCCACCTGTGGCGGCAGATTGACGAGGGCGACAGCCCCCTTGTCCGTTCCCAGCACTCCTCTCCAGGTTGCTGTTGTAGAGACGCAACATTCAGTGGAAAAAATGATCTAACATAAATTTTGTAGCTGATATAGGATATGGTAGAAAGAGTATGTGGCCTTTTCTGAAGCCTTCAGGCTGGAGATAAATTGTATGACAATGTAATGAGACACTTTTTACATCCATGCACGATTCTCCGATCAAGTAGCCTAACCGAAATGGCGCTCAATCAAAAAAAAAAAAATTGCTGTCATGTTAACAAAGCAACATATACTAAAAACAGGACAGGTCAAAGTAAAATGGACAATATGGAATGGACAACCAACTGTTGTCCGGGAGTTTCACCCCATTGACATGATCAGTGGTTTCATAGCGAAAAAATAAAATACTTCTGCATTGCCGCTGTGTAAACACATTGCAAATAGGCTAGCGATAACTCCTGATAAAATTGGGTAGCTAATATTCAGAGCTTAAATAGCCAAATTGATTAGTCACTGGAATCCAGACTAATAAAGCCAATGCAATGGCCCAAACAAAGACATCTTTAAATTACATTTTTTCAACTTTCATTCAGAACCAAAAATGAGCCTGCTTATAACATCCGCAAAAAAAAAAATTTTTTCAATATCAGGAAAATAAGTATTTTCAACTGTCTTTCAGAACAGAAAATTAACCTGATTTCAACGTCCGGAAAATATGTTTTTTTTTCAACGTCCGGAAAAGATGCCTTTTCAGCACCCTGGAAAATAAATATTTTAAACGTACTGAAAATACCTTTTCACCTTTCATTCAGATCCCGAATTGAACTTCGTCTGGAAAATACCTCTTAGACATATTTTCAACGTCCGGCTGTAGGTCACACCTGTAATTTTTGTCCCTTCCAAATCTACCATGGCAGTCATTTTTACATGGCCGGAGAGTAACAATTCCAGCAAGAATAACCTACTGTTTTTTGGCGAACTCCAATGTCCTCTGATAATGCTAGTCCCCTGCGAATTGACATCCTTGTGTTTTGAGAACTGCCTGAGTTTGACAGGTGTTGCTCGCAGTTAGCGCAAGACAACAATAACTGATTTGATCAATTGAACTAAGTGCATAATCTATGTATAAATAGCCTACATGTAGCCTATCAACTTTCACATGTTTTGTGCGTATGAATTGAATATTACCAAATGCATCAGTAAAAATAGAGCTTATTTAATGCAACCCTTGCTGTTAATAGATTGCAAAGCAGCAGCATGCAACTGACCTACATTTTTGGAAATGATAGGTTAACTTTCTCATCCATAGCCTTAAAATGCATCTCAAGTGCAGTTGCACTGTTTAGCTCACATCTGAAGGCTGGGGGTCATTTAGAACATTACTGCGGATTTCTAAAATATCCTAATGATTATGATCACACTTCCTCAGTTCAAATATTATGGCGACCCTATAGGAAATATGGTTTGGTATGGTTTAGAAACTTGGGAACATCAGTGTGGCCCCATCACCTGGACATGTGGAAATACTGTATCTTCACGCCTAGAATAAAAACTTCCTGGCTTGAGTCGTAACTGTGTTGTGTCTTTGGCTATGCCGGATTAAGTGATATGACATGCTATTCTATAAAATAATTTCTCTGTAATTCATATTACCTGATTAAGCTAATCAGGTGAATGTAATTAGCTAGAAAGTCGGGGCACCACGAAATAATGTTTATAGAGCTGTTATCTTCCGAATAAACTCTTAAAGACCTAGTAATCTTTTACATCAATAGCAGTCAATATTTAATCGTCACCTTGTTTAGTTTCATCTGAAAGTTGTAAATTCTTGGTTATCTTCATGAAACCTGGCTAACAAGTTGAATCAGCAATACAACGTTTGGTTTAATTATTTATTTACTAAATACCTAAATAATCACACAGAATTACATCTACACAGAATGGATCATACATTGATTACAAATTATGTCATAAAGAAAACGGCCCTGGTGGACGGAGCCAACATGACGGCTGGTTACACAAAGGAAAGGGGGTTGGGTTTGAATGAAAGAGCGGGAAAACTGAGGAACAAGGGGAGAAGCTATGTCTCTATCGGGCCGTAGGCAGCTACTCTATCGTAAATACAGAATCTTATGCATTCTAAATAACCGCCCATTTGGAAAAGGAAAATGCAATACATATTTACTCTGAGCTGCGCTTCGATCGGTTGGTCATAGATGGGAGGCCGGGTTGTACAGCATGGATCTCTGAAGACTGTCTAGTGGTGAACTGGAGCGTGGTACAATGGATACTCTGTCCGTCCTCTCCTAGCACTTCTTTAATGAATAAGAGTTCAAAGTTCATACCAAGTTCCCATACTTTAAGCTCATGCTATATTCTGGCTGGTATAGTCGAAATCGTCACCTTCACATTGAAATTCGAAGCCAGTTGCATTAGGTTCTTGCTGATGTTGGCTTAGTTCTGTAGGTCGTCTTTGTCCTTTCAACGTGGGGACTGCCCAGCCCGCACGTCCTTGGAACAGGAAGTTACATTTTCGTCAACGGGCTTATATAGGATTGGGAGAGAGGGCCGTGTTTCATAGTTTACAACCACTGTCTGTTCACATGGGCGGGGCCACTGAGTTGGCAGAGTTTACTCTATGACAAACCTTTCTCTTATTAAGAAGCTAAATTACATTTAATCTTTTCACATAGTTTCATATTTAAACAATTAAATTGCACAACAATTCCATGTGAATCTGATAACTATAATGTGTAGACTTTCCAAGATAGTTTGTCATCCTATCATTAGTAATAATGTCTCAGATGACAACTGATCTGGCATCATATTCTTTAAGTACCAACGCATATTTTCAGCTGGTTCGATTACCAAAATATGGTTCCTTTCCCCACCCTTTTGATGTTATAAGACTCTCTCTATGTTAACAAAGGACATTCCAACAGTCACACTGTAGAGTAGGGAGAGAGAAAAGGGGAAAGGTGTTTATGGGGGTCATAAACCTCCCCCATCAGGCCAACGTCATGACAACTGTCAATTTATTGGGAAGAAATTAAGATTTACAGGGGGCTGTTTGGAATAAACTAATCCTGTCCGAATCGTCCTCTGGAATAATGGACATTCTAGAGTAAGAATTACATAACCAACGTTCTCTAGTAATACTAGTCCCGTGCGAATAGGTATTTTGTTACGTGCATGCGATGCATACGTATGTCATGTAAAGCGAGCAAGGGTTGAGGGAATAGGGAATGTTTTTCCTAAACAAATGAAGGATTTTGGTAACAGAACTCTTCAGGCAGAAATGGCTGTAATGATGTTGCAGCTTCAGCAACACGATCAGAGCGATTAATACTGTTGATGTTCTGTGGTGGTTGCTGCAGCAGGGAGGAGAGAGAGAGACAACTGGTGCTAGTCACAGTCACTCGCTGTCTTTTTTAACACAGCCCAGCAAGTCTGAGCACAGCCCGGCACAATCTAATCAATTGCTGGTCGGACTCCCTCTAGTCATTTGTGTATCTTAATTATTTAATCAAAACGTGTGCTTAAGCATAAAACAAGCTCAGTGAATATAGTTGATTTGATTAACCTGTCTAGCCCCCCCCCCCCCCCCACATTCCACTGAAAAGGCAGCGTGCGAAATTCTAAAATATTTTTTGGAAATATTTGACTTTCACACATTAACAAGTCCAATACAGCAAATGAAAGATAAACATCTTGTGAATCCAGCCAACATGTCCGATTTAAAAAAAAATGTTTTACAGCGAAAACACCACGTATATTTATATTAGCTCACCACCAAATCCAAAAAAGCACAGACATTTCTTTCACAGCACAGGTAGCTTATACAAAACCCACAATCAGAGATAGAATTAATCACTAACCTTTGAAATTCTTCATCAGATGAGTCATATAACATCATGTTACACAATACATTTATGTTTTGTTCGATAATGTGCATATATATATATATATATTTAAAAAATATGTTTACATTGGCGCGTTACGTGCAGTAATGTTTTGATTCCAGAAATACTCATAATAAACATTGATAAAAGATGCAAGTGTTATTCACATAATTAAAGATAAACTTATCCTCTATGCAACCGCTGTGTCAGATTTCAAAATAAACTTTACGGAAAAAGATTAATCTGAGAACGGCGTTTAGAGCACAATCCAGCCAAAGAAATAGTCGCCATTTTGGCGTCAACAAAAGCTACAAAAACACTATAAATATGCACTTACCTTCGAATAACTTCATCAGAAGGCACTCCCAGGATTCCCAGATCGACTATAAATGACTGAAAAGTTCCATAAAGCCCATAATTTAGCCACTTGTTGTTAGCATGTTCAGCCCAGGAATCCATTTTCATGACGCACGAACAATCCCTCCAGACAAAAACTCAAAAAGTTCCGTTACAAGTCGTAGAAACAGGTCAAATGATGTTTGCAATCCATATTTAGTATGTGTTTTACATTAATCATCAATAAGGATCCAACCGGAGAATTTCATTGTCTGAAGAAAGAGCATTGGAACGAGAGCTCTCTCTCCCTCGCGCGCAAAACCAGACTGAGATTTCTGACGACCACTCACTAAAACAGCTCCTATGAGCCCCTCCTTTATAGTAGAATCATAAGACTAAAATCTAAAGACGGCGACATCTAGTGGAAGCCCTAGGCAGTGTTTGTTCAGTCATATCTAGAAGGGGTGTCATTTGACACCGTTTTGAAAATCGAGTTCTCATTTCCTGTTTTGACCTCTTCTCAGGTTTTTGTCTGCCAAATGAGTTCTGTTATACTTACAGAAATAATTCAAACAGTTTTAGAAACTTCAGAGTGTTTTCTATACAATAGTAATACTAATATGCATGTATTACCTTCTGGGACAGAGTAGGAGGAAATTTTGTTTGGGCACGCAATTTGTTCAAAGTGGAAACACCGCCCCCTATCCCGATGAAGTTAAAACATATAGGATGTGTCAATATATGGAAAAATACACATTAAAACATTTCAATTGGAAAGAAAAAACAGACTTTGTCGGACAGCCCTATCGGTTTTACATAGCACTGTTTCAGCTGCTACTATTGCTTTAGATGTGTTAAATTGCTTATCATAAAAATCATTGTGCTGCCTTATTTACAGACCTTTCCAAGGCCTTTGACACTTGACCATCACATTCTCATTCAAAGTTTGAATAAAATAGACCTGGATCAGGCTTCTTGCAAATTTTTTGGGAATATCTGTCAGACAGGACACTGATTTCTGATGGTGTTAAGTCTAGTTTCCTGGATATTTTGAAAGGTGTACCGCAGAGGTCAGTATTGGGACCTGTTCTCTTTACCATTTACAAAAATAATATTGGTCTATTTCTTGTAATATTCATCTGTATGCAGAAGGATACTGTTATGCATGCCATTGCCCCAAATGTAGACCAGGCATTGTTAGAGCTGCATTCTGACTTTGTTTCCTTACAAAAGCTGTATACTGTGTATAATGTGGACTAGACTGAATATATGTTCTCTAATTCTTGCAAACATTTTTCAGATGGACTACACATTTATTTACTGAATGGTTATCCCATTGATTGGGTTCCTGCCTATACATATCTGGGCATTTGCATTGACAAGGATTTAATGTTTATAAAACATACTGATGAGCTAGTTAAAAAGGTTGGCTGGTCCTCATTTAAAGTCCCGTAGATCTTCACTATTCCCTTTTGTTTACAAAGCTCTACTGCACAAGCTTCTGACGTGATTTACCAAATCCTTTCACAGGGTTGGTTACCTCTTGAGGTTCCTCGAGTCTCCACCAAATTAAATAAATCCACTTTTAGTTTTAATGCACATCACTGAACAATTTATTAAACTAATTACAGTTAGATGCTCTGGTGCTGCTCGGGCAATTTTAAAGTATTTATTTTATTTTATTTCACCATTATTGAACCAGGTAGGCTAGTTGAGAACAAGTTCTCATTTACAACTGCGATCTGGCCAAGATAAAGCAAAGCAGTGCGACACAAACAACACAGAGTTACACATGGAATAAACAAGCGTACAGTCAATTACACAATAGAAATTAAGAGTCTATATACAGTGTGTGCAAATGGCGTGAGGAGGTAAGGCAATAAATAGGCCATAGTAGTGGAGTAATTATAATTTAAAAAATTAATACTGGAGTGATAGATGAGCAGATGATGATGTGCAAGTAGAAATACTGGTGTGCAAAAGAGCAGGAAAGTATAAAACAATATGGGGATAAGTTAAGTAGATTTGTTGGGCTATTTATAGATGGGCTATGTACAGCTGCAGCGATCGGTTAGCTACTCAGATAGCTGATGTTCACAGTTAGTGAGGGAAATATAAGTCTCCAGCTTCAGCGATTTTTGCAATTCGTTCCAGTCATTTGCAGCAGAGAACTGGAAGGAAAGCCAAAGTAGGTGTTTGCTTTGGGGATGACCAGTGAGATATACCTGCTGGAGCGCGTGCTACAGGTGGGTGTTGTTATCGTGACCAGTGAGCTGAGATAAGGCGGAGCTTTACCTAGCAGAGACTTATAGATGACCTGGAGCCAGTGGGTCTGGTTACGAATATGTAGTGAGGGCCAGCCGACTAGAGCATACAGGTCGCAGTGGTGGGTGGTATAAGGAACTTTGTTGACAAAACGGATGGCACTGTGATAGACTGCATCCAGTTTGCTGTGTAGGGTATTGGAAGCTATTTTGTAAATGACATCGTCGAGGATCGGTAGGATAGTCAGTTTTACGAGGGTATGTTTGGCGGCATGAGTGAAGAAGGCTTTGTTGCGAAATAGGAAGCCAATTCTAGATTTAATGTTGGATTGGAGATTTTTGATATGAGTCTGGAAGTAGAGTTTACAGTCTAGCCAGACACCTAGATAATTGTAGTTGTCCACATATTTTAAGTCAGAACCGTCCAGAGTAGTGATGCTAGTCGGGCAGGCGGGTGCAGGCAGCGAACGGTTGAAAAGCATGCATTTGGTTTTAATAGCGTTTAAGAGCAGTTGGAGGCCACGGAAGGAGTGGTGTATGGCATTGAAGCTTGTTTGGAGGTTAGTTAACTTCTCTGCGCTACGGATCCCTTTTACGGGATCACTTTCCTAAACAACCGCTAGAATTGCAGGGCGCCAAATGCATAAATATTACAAAAAATATTTATAATCATGCAATCACAAGTGAAATATACCAAAACACAGCTTAGCTTGTTGTTAATCCACCTATCGTGTCAGATTTTGAAAATATACTTTACAGCGAAAGAAATCCAAGCTTTTGTGAGTGTAGCAATCAATGCTACAACAGCTAGCCCCAAATTAGCATGGTCACGAAAGTCAGAAAAGCAATAAAATCAATCGCTTACCTTTGATAATCTTCGGATGTTTCCACTCACGAGACTCCCAGTTACACAACAAATGTTATTTTTGTTCGATAAATATTATTTGGGTTGCGCATTATGTTGAGAACTACAGCCTTGTTCCGTTCGAAAAATTCCACAAAGTATCCGTAATGGTCGTAGAAACATGTCATGTTTTTTATAATCAGTCCTGAGGTTGTTTTTAACAAACATAATCGATAATATTTCAACCGGACCATAACCTATTCTTTAAGAGACAAAAGGAAATTGGGGGGCCCCTCTCTCGCGCGCAGGAACTATTCAGAGCACACCTGACCTCTTCTGAAACATCTCGCTCATTTTTCAAAATAAAAGCCTGAAACTATGTCTAAAGCCTGGTCACAGCCTGAGGAAGCCATTGGAAAAGGAATCTGGTTGATACCCCTTTAAATGGAGGATAGACGGTCCAGGAAACACAGATTAAAAAAAATAAAATAAGTATTGTTATACTCACAGACAATATTATACTCACAGACAATATATAGAAATGCAAAATTGACTGGCCCGATGAACTCGGGATGGCCGGGCAGTGATAGTGGTTCCTCTCCATCACTCGTTGTGTTGATTTCATCATGTCCATTTGGGGATGTTTATTCACTGTTTAACTTCTCTGGGATATGTGGGACGGTAATGTCCCACTTGGCCAAAAGCCAGTAAAAATGCAGAGCGCCAAATTCAAATAAATGACCTATAAAAATCCAACTTTCATGAAATCACACATGAAAGACACCAAATTAAAGCTACACTTGTTGTGAATCCAGCCAACACTGACACGGCCCCCTACCAAAACCTGCGGGCTCTCCTTCACTGCAGCCGAGGTGAGTAAAACATTTAAACGTGTTAACCCTCGCAAGGCTGCAGGCCCAGACGGCATTCCCAGCCGCGTCCTCAGAGCATGCGCAGACCAGCTGGCTGGTGTGTTTACGGACATATTCAATCAATCCTTATCCCAGTCTGCTGTTCCCACATGCTTCAAGAGGGCCACCATTGTTCCTGTTCCCAAGAAAGCTAAGGTAACTGAGCTAAACGACTACCGCCCCGTAGCACTCACTTCCGTCATCATGAAGTGCTTTGAGAGACTAGTCAAGGACCATATCACCTCCACCCTACCGGACACCCTAGACCCACTCCAATTTGCTTACCGACCCAATAGGTCCACAGACGACGCAATCGCAACCACACTGCACACTGCCCTAACCCATCTGGACAAGAGGAATACCCATGTGAGAATGCTGTTCATCGATTACAGCTCAGCATTTAACACCATAGTACCCTCCAAACTCGTCATCAAGCTCGAGACCCTGGGTCTCGACCCCGCCCTGTGCAACTGGGTCCTGGACTTCCTGACGGGCCGCCCCCAGGTGGTGAGGGTAGGTAACAACATCTCCACCCCGCTGATCCTCAACACTGGGGCCCCACAAGGGTGCGTTCTGAGCCCTCTCCTGTACTCCCTGTTCACCCACGACTGCGTGGCCATGCACGCCTCCAACTCAATCATCAAGTTTGCGGATGACACTACAGTGGTAGGCTTGATCACCAACAACGACGAGACGGCCTACAGGGAGGAGGTGAGGGCCCTCGGAGTGTGGTGTCAGGAAAATAACCTCATACTCAACGTCAACAAAACAAAGGAGATGATTGTGGACTTCAGGAAACAGCAGAGGGAGCACCCCCCTATCCACATCGACGGGTCAGTAGTGGAGAAGGTGGAAAGTTTTAAGTTCCTCGGTGTACACATCACGGACAAACTGAACTGGTCCACCCACACAGACAGCGTTGTGAAGAAGGCGCAGCAGCGCCTCTTCAACCTCAGGAGGCTGAAGAAATTCGGCTTGTCACCAAAAGCACTCACAAACTTCTACAGATGCACAATCGAGAGCATCCTGTCGGGCTGTATCACCGCCTGGTACGGCAACTGCTCCGCCCACAACCGTAAGGCTCTCCAGAGGGTAGTGAGGTCTGCAGAACGCATCACCAGGGGCAAACTACCTGCCCTCCAGGACACCTACACCACCCGATGTCACAGGAAGGCCATAAAGATCATCAAGGACAACAACCACCCAAGCCACTGCCTGTTCACCCCGCTATCATCCAGAAGGCGAGGTCAGTACAGGTGCATCAAAGCAGGGACCGAGAGACTGAAAAACAGCTTCTATCTCAAGGCCATCAGACTGTTAAACAGCCACCACTAACATTTAGCGGCCGCTGCCAACATACTGACTCAACTCCAGCCACTTTAAAAATGGCAATTGATGGAAATTATGTAAAAATGTACCACTAGCCACTTTAAGCAATGCCACTTAATACAATGTTTACATACCCTACATTACCCATCTCATATGTATATATACTGTACTCTATATCATCTACTGCATCTTGCCATCTTTATGCAATACATGTACCACTAGCCACTTTAAACTATGCCACTTTATGTTTACATACCCTACAGTACTCATCTCATATGTATATACCGTACTCTATACCATCTACTGCATCTGCCATGCCGTTCTGTACCACCACTCATTCATATATCTTTATGTACATATTCTTTATCCCTTTACACTTGTGTGTGTGTGTAAGGTAGTAGTGTGGAATTGTTAGGTTAGATTACTGTTGGTTATTACTGCATTGTCGGAACTAGAAGCACAAGCATTTCGCTACACTCGCATTAACATCTGCTAACCATGTGTATGTGACTAATAAAATTTGATTTGATTTGATTTGATATCTGATTTCAAAAAGGATTTACGGCGAAAGCACACCAAACGATTATGTTAGGTCAGTACATAGCCACAGAAAAACACAGCCATTTTTCCAGCCAAAGAGAGGAGTAACAAAAAGCAGAAATAGAGATAAAAATGAATCACTAACCTTTGATGATCTTCATCAAATGACACTCATAGGACTTCATGTTACACAATACATGTATGTTTTGTTCGGTAAAGTTCATATTTATATCCAAAAATCTGAGTTTAGGCGGGACGTTACTGTCTCACTTGGCCAAAAGCCAGAGAAAATGCAGAGCGCCATATTCAAATAAATTACTATAAAAATCAAACTTTCATTAAATCACACATGAAAGATACCAAATTAAAGCTACACTGGTTGTGAATCCAGCCAACATGTCAGAATTCAAATAGGCTTTTCGGCGAAAGCAAACGATGCTATTATCTGAGGATAGCACCATAGTAAACAGAGAGAGAAGCATATTTCAACCCTGCAGGCGCGACACGAAACGCAGAAATAAAAATATAATTCATGCCTTACCTTTGACGAACTTCTGTTGTTGGCACTCCAATATGTTCCATAAACATCACAAATGGTCCTTTTGTTCGATTAATTCCGTCGATATATATCCAAAATGTCCATTTATTTGGCGCGTTTGATCCAGAAAAACACTGGTTCCAACTTGTGAAACGTGACTACAAAATATCTCAAAAGTTACCTGTAAACTTTGCCAAAACATTTCAAACTACTTTTGTAATACAACTTTAGGTATTTTATAACGTAAATAATTGATAAAATTGAAGATGGGATAATCTGTGTTCAATACAGGATTAAAACAAACTGTAGCTAGCCTTCTGGTCATGCGCCTCTAACAAACAGGACACAACAAGTGACCCTGATTCAAAATGGCCGTACTTCTTCATTACACAAAGGGAAAAACCCTCAACCAATTTCTAAAGACTGTTGACATCCAGTGTAAGCGGTAGGAACTGCAAGAAGGTCAATTAGAAATATGTATTCCCAATGAAAATTCATTGAAAAGAGTGACCTCAAAACAAAACATAAATCTGAATGGTTTGTCCTCAGGGTTTCGCCTGCTAAATAAGTTCTGTTATACTCAGACATGATTCAAACAGTTTTAGAAACTTCAGAGTGTTTTCTATCCAAATCTACTAACATTATGCATATCTTATCTTCTGGGGATGAGTAGCTGGCAGTTGAATTTGGTTATGCTTTTCATCCAAACGTGAAAATGCTGCCCCCTATCCTAGAGAAGTTAAACATATTGCAAATTGACAAAAGTCAACCAGCAAGTCAGCCTTCCATCAGTCAATTAGATATCATTCTGACACCAAGCTGATACAAACTGACATCAAACCCACTTTTTCCAACTCGTTTAGAAGCCAACTATCACATATTTCAGAGCAGGCCCAAAATTCACAGCGCATTCTGTTTAAACCATAATAAAAACATAAAACACGTAGTTACGTACTAGCTGCGGGTCCAGTTCTGACATTATGTGTAGGTCTAGCTGAGGCGACCCCGAATCCCGAGTTTCGGCTCGATAGGTCATTTGGAGCCTGAGCAGCGACCTAAATTGGTGCTGAAAATCCACATTTTCAGGGCGTTGCTACGGGGTCCTTGAATGAGCTATCGGACAGAAACGTTAGCGTCCGTCTCTATGGGCCGAGGAGGTTTCAATGCACCTAGACTTGCGACTCTGGGACTTTTCTAAATGTTGTCATTTTCGTAATGGTCAAAATGAATTGAAGTTATTGCGAATGTACAAGGCTGTTTCTCGGTCTGAGAACCTTCTAGAGCCACAACTCACCACGCACTATCGACTTGAGCTCTGTTGGGATAAATAAATAAAAATGACTGATTTACAGTTCATGAGGGTTGCCTAATCACACATTTGAAGTTTTGGAAAGATGTGACTTTTTTAACCCTTTGAAAAAGCCCCTTTGACCCCAATGTAAGGCACTTCCGGTTGGCACAGTAAGCTAAAAGTAAACGCATATCCTCATTGGGGTAGGCTACAGAATCCTGAGTTTAAAGTCTTTACGTTAAGAACTGACTGATTTACACAGGGTTGACTGCAGTGTTTATCGCAAACTGCAGGTTGGGTATATCAAAACACCTTTAGGGTGAATTTAACCACTTCCGGTTGCTCCAGGAAGCTTAGAATCAACACATGTAGACCTCATAGTGGCCTGATGGATAGTCATCGAAGACAGGTTCATAAGGCATTCATAAGCCACATAGGCTTCAGGTTGAATTTAGGGGAGCAGGCAATGTATTCCTATGGGGAGAGAAGTCATTGCAAACTGTTAGATGTAAACACCCTGTTTTCAATGTTAAGGATTAATGCCACACAGTCAAGGTTAGGCTTGCACAGATCGGGAGGACCTCAGGAACGTTCCTGAGGTTGAATTGTGCTACTAACCCTAACGGTTCTCCCGCTGTCACCCAAAAGCACCTGAAATTTAGAGCCAGGCTTCATTTTGGGCCTACTTTTTTTCACGGTCGCTGCGCTCAGACCGAGCGAGCTACGGTCAAACGGGGCATCTCGTTGAACTCGGCACAGCCTAGAGATTATATTAATGCCATTGCAGGCTCTGTATGTCTTTAAGCCCCGCACTGTCACACTCCATCCTTGCTGTGTGTGTGTGTGTGTGTGAGAGAGCTTTGACATCTGTTGGGAGAAATGACTGATTTACAGTTCATGAGGGTTGCCTAATCACACATGAAGTTTTGAAAAGATCTGACCTTTTTAACCCTTCGAAACAGCCACTATGACCACAATGTAAGGCACTTCCGGTTGACACAGGAAGCTGAAAGTGAACACATATCCTCCTTGGGGTAGGCTCTTACATAATTTTGAGGTTTAAGTCTTTACTTTAAGAATTGACTGATTTACTGAGGGTTGAATGAGTGTGTGTGATTTCAGAAAATCACAGAAATCTCGCAGAGCTCTGAAACCTGCCTTAATGGATTCGTCTGAACACGCTGCAACTGGATACATTTTTGGGGGGGGGAAACACATTTCTTTGACCACCAATTGTACATTGTATGATTTCTCTTACATTACGATAGATAAATGGCTGTTTCTTTTTTTCCTGACACCGTAGGTTCATGTACTTTGACGTGAAGCGGTCAAATTAGCGCTCTATTTTCGTTTTTGATCTTTTATCCCAGAAAAATGGCCTTAACTCAAAAAGCGTTGAGGCCTCAATGCCATCTTGTCTCTGGGCGAACAGCCCATTAGTCCAAACCTATGCTCACTAAGTTTCGTCTTCGAAGTCTTTTCTGTTTAGGAGAAATGGCCATGTCGTGATTGGTGATGTTTTGTACATTTGCAATAAGATTCCATTCGCCATCTGGTTGAATTTACCAGGACATCGGAAAAATGACCAAAATTTGAACATTTTATAAAACGGAAACCGAATATCCGAGAGACTTCGTTCGATGACTTCCCGGAAGATCTGGCCCTGGTGCACGACCCGCCGCCGTCGGCAAATTTTTTAAACATTCGCAGATGTCTAGTAAGGGACCGTACATTTGCAATATGGAGATTCTCATCGATCATACAGCAAATGCCGAAAAGTGCCCTTCATGTATGTAAAGAAACGGACAACAATAAGTCTTCTACTGCTACTTATAGCTATTTTTGCTCACATACAGTACAGTCTTATCTTAATTCCAACCCTCAGATGACCACAGACTAACCCATCTTTCGCAGTACACTACTATTTTCTTTTGCAAAGCATCCTATTTTACTGTGATGTCTTTACGAGGGTCTTGAACCCGTCTATTTCTATCGACATTGCCCAAATAATGTATACTTTACCTAAAGGCCCGCACAGACTGTACGAATTTAGCCGTCTTATGCCCCGATTTTGCCGTATCATACAAACGTTCCACATTGTGGGCAAATTCTTAGGTTGTAAATTATTGTCGGACATCTTGGCTCGTTCAGTATAATTTTGAGCCTTTATCTTGTAACGTGGCTAACGTTATGAGCCGATCCCGGTGCTTGACCAATAGGAACATGGCCGGTACAGAGTATGCGCTGTAAATAATTATTGTGAATTGTCAGATTAATATAATGGTTTGATTTAAGTGTTTGCATGCTTTTCCCTAATAATCTTGTTTACATGAAACGTCTGAAAACAGGCAACCTGATGGGATTTTGATGCATGCACAAAATTGGCAATCAAAATAAACGTTCTACCTTAACGACAATGTTATTTTTGGTAAGTTGATTGAGTTCGGACATACACTACATAACCAAAAGTATGTGGAAACCTGCACGTCGAACATCTCATTCCAAAATCATGGGTATCAATATGGAGTTGTTCCCCCTTTGCTGCTATATCAGCCTCCGCTCTTCTGGGAAGGCTTTCCACTAGATGTTGGAACATTGCTGCAGGGACTTGCTTCCATTCAGCCACAAGAGCATTAGTGAGGTCGGGCACTTATGTTGGGCGATTAGGCCTGGCTTGAAATTGGTGTTCCAATTTTTCCCAAAGGTGTTCGATGGAGTTGCGGTCATGGCACTGTGCAGACCAGTCAAGTTCTAACACAACAATCTCGACAAACCATTTCTGAATGGACTCGCTTTGTGCACGGGGGCATTGTCATGCTGAAAAAGAGAGGGCCTTCCCCAAACAGTTGGAAGCACAGAATTTTCTATTAAAGTCATTGTATGCTGTAGCGTTAATATTTACCTTCACTGGAACGAAGGGGCCTAGCCCGACCATGAAAAATAGCCCCAGACCATTATTCCTCTTCCAACAAACTTTACAGTTGGTACTATGCATTGTTGCAGGTAGTGTTCTTCTGGCATCCACCAAACCCAGATTCGTCCATCAGACTGCCAGATGGTGAAGCGTGATTCGTCACTCCAGACAACGCGTTTCCACTGCTCCAGTGTCCAATGTTGGCAAGCTTAGGTAGCCTAGTGGGGCATCAGGTAGCCTAGTAGTTAGTGTTGGGCCAGTAACCGAAAGGTTGATAGATCGGCAGGTAGGTGCGCCAGGTAGCCGAGTGGTTAGAGCGTTGGACTAGTAACCGAAAGGTTGCAAGATCGAATCCCTGAGCGGACAAGGTAAAACATGCACATTTTATGCACTAAATATACAAAAGTATGTGAACTATTTGTAAGATGCATACTTTCAGTTTTTCTGAACTCCCGTCACTCGCGCGTAAGCATAGAGGTAGGCTTGCGCTGATGGTGCAAATACACCTCTACAGTTGACGTAGCCAATTGCGTAATGTGACAACAAAACCGACGCAAATCATGCAATCTGGCCAGGTTGATATCAATATTTTAATTTGGTAACATCGCACAGTGTGACGTGAAAAGACTGAATCCTATGTACAGTGTGAGAAGGCAGTGTAATCATATTTCCCATTGATTGATCATGGTTTTTCAGGTCTCCTAACAGTACTGTTTGTAGGTCCATCAGAACACCGACAATTATAACTTAGGTCCAGGAATGGGTGTTGACTCCAAATGCGAGCCACCAAAGTACAGTTACCAAAAGAGATTGTAACATGCACCCTGATTCACAGCAATAAAATGCTAAATCAAACGGGTTCAAACTATAGAAAACTGAAAATAACTATACAGAAACTGAAGTCTTTGTATTTCTTTGTATACCTTATGTATGAAATTCGCACAAAATAATCAAAACAGAAATAGTATAGTGCAAAACTCAAAATGATATTGTATCCAAGTTAAGGCAAAGACAACAAATAAACACTTAATTTTCACAATGACCCAACAATTGTCTGTTCCTAATCCCAAGTCCCGCCCTGTACACAACTCAGTCCAATAGAAATCCGATCTGTCCGTGACACTGCAGCATGAGTGGAAGACTGTCATTTTAATCCAACAAAAAGGCAAACTTCACCAGCCTTAAATAGTGTTGAAATGTCGGAGTGGCAACAAAAACAACTAAGAAAAAATATTTATCTCACCGTGAGGTAGGTGATTTCCCCCCCCCCCTTTAGAACTGATGACATTCAATCGGGCATGCCGAAATGAGTACGCTTCACGTGTGTTCTAGACACAGTACAATGATCTAAACAAACACGTTACATCATAATTCTCTAGAAATGAACCTTGGTCACAAACAGACTTCCCGGGAACGGCATTACAGGCCTTTTTTCACACTCCTTTTCTCCCATCAGACCCCATTACATTTGACAGCGCATTCAATTAAAATAATCTGTCTGCACAGGACTGACTGTTCAATGTCCCATATATTGAGCACATTTGATATAATAGTTTAAATTGAAAATAACGTATTGATGTGTCAACTGTTTTGTTTATCAGTTCAGAAACCCAATGCCATGGTGTTGTCAACTGTTTTGTATATCGGTGTATAAACCCGATGCCATGGTATTGGGACCTCAAATCTTTTCCCAACTATTTTTGCAGCATAGTTGTCAGACCTCTGGACCTTAAGTGAAACATTTTCCGATTTATATTAGTCATTTTATATATTACCCATGCATCGTTTTAAATTGTTCTACGAAGATAACATATGGAATTGTTTTAAGATGGTCATACCAAGGATCATTTAGCTATTTGATGTTGAATTTTAAGACCCCTTGGAGTATCAAAAAAATATGTACAAAAATGATTTGGTTGAAAAAAAAATTGACCTTACTGCTATTAGCCTATACAAACTCATTTGAATAACAGTCTCACTACATGGAACACAGTCCCCCCCAAAAAAAAAAATCTAAAGGAAGTTTGTTATGAATTGTCTGTCCTATATCTGAAAAATATGACAAAGATGATCATTATTTTATATTTTTTTGCGACGTATTTAACACCTTATTTTTGTCACGACACACTCCATATATACTCCCATAAATGTTTTTCAACTGGCGCCGTGGTACCTTCAAAACAACTGACATGTTTGTGAGAATCTTACCTTTCCACAGTAATAATAGTTTGTACTTTTGGACTCTACAGATGATTTTGTGTGAGAACCGATTTTCTGGATGTCTCATGGTCTGACAAACAACGCTCTAGCTCTGTCACCTTTCAACGCAGATGCGGAAGTGCGACATCGGCTGATGCGGTGGATTGAGACAGAGCCAATGCAAAAAACATATCTTTAGCTTAAAGTGGGGGATTTTTTTATTATGCTAATGAGATTTCCACAGGGCACGGACATACTCTAGGAGGTTAAGAGGGCACTTTAATGCCTTCATATTTTATTTGTTTTAACCTTCAACTCATGTTCGTTATATAATTATGCCAGTTTAACTTTATCTGGTTTGCTATTCAAAATCAAATGAAATATTTTTTTCTCACATGATTTGAAAAATGATTTTCCTGGGTCGGTAGAACCATGAATAAATACAGTGCATTCGGAAAGTATTCAGACCCATTCCCTTTTTCCACATTTTGTTACGTTACAACCTTATTCTAAAATTGATTACATAAAAATAAATCCTCATCAATCTAAACACACAACCCCATAATGACAAGGCAAAAACAGGTTTTTAGAACCTTTTGCAAATGTATAATTTTTTTTAAATCTTAAATTACCTTTACATAAGTATTCAGACCCTTTACTCAGTATTGGCCATATATCACAAACCCCCTAGGTGCCTTGTTGCTATTATAAACTGGTTACCAATGTAATTTGAACAAAGTATTTTTTTTTTAATTGCCAAATGGCATTCAGGGCTCGAACAAACCAGTTTCTATTATAGACAATAGTCATTAAGAAATCAGTACTCCAAGGACTTCTATTATTCTACTGAATAGGCTTGTTTTCGTTGGAACTGGAGCCCTTTATGTTTATTGCTGGTAGCTCTGATTTATTGTTTAACCAGACAGCCAAGTGAATTCACTGTTAGGTTTCCTTGATGTCCCCCCTTTCCTGGCACTGCCTCCTCTCCTCGTCCTACTACTACTTCTCCCCCTCCCTGTCCTCCTCACGGGCTGCTCTCTTTACCCAAGCTTGTTTTCAGCAGTGTCGTCAATGGTCCCCCATGGCGCAAGCAAATATACCATGATAGCATGTCGGTTCAACAAGGAATTCAGGTTCGGGGAATTGAACAAAAATGCATTTGACTTACGGGCAGACTGCTCCAAACTCTAATTCACAGAGAAGCGATGGTACTTAATTGGCCCAGGTCATACCAATATAAATGCAGCTTAACCCTACCCACTAGCTGTGTGGTGTGTGTCTGCCCGAATCACACACGGTTCGTTGAAGCTGTGAAAAGACAGATTTAATTAGACTCTTGGTGTGATTGTTGATATACAGTATATTCGCAAAGTATTCAGATCTCTTCCCTTCCACATGTTGTTACATTACAACCTTATTCTGAAATGGATTCAATAAATAAAAATACTCCTCAATCTACACACAATACCCCATAATGACAAAGTGGAAACAGGTTTTTAGAAACTATTTTATTTACATAAGTATTCAGACCCTGATTGAGATCAAGTGCATCCTGTTTCCATTGATCATTCTTGAGATGTTTCTACGACTTGATTGGAGTCCACCTGTGGTAAATTCAATTGATTGGACATGATTTGGAAAGGCACACACCTGTCTATAAGGTCCCACAGTTGAAAGTGCATGTCAGAGCAAAAACCAATCCATGAGGTCGAAGGAATTGTTCGTAGAGCTCCGAGACAGCATTATGTTGAGGCACAGATCTAGGGAAGAGTACCAAAACATTTCTGCAGCATTGAAGGTTCCCAAGAACAGTGCCCTTTATGGTGGAATGGCCAGTGGAAGCCACTCCTCAGTAATAGGCACATGACAGCCCGCTTGGAGTTTACCAAAAGGCACCTAAAGGACTCTGACCATGAGAAACAAGATTCCCTGGTCTGATGAAACCAAGATTGCGTCACGTCTGGAGGAAGCCTTGCACCATCCCTACAGTGAAGCATGTTGGTGGGAGCATCATGTGGGGATGTTTTTCAACGGCAGGGACTGGGAGACTAGTCAGGATTGAGGCAAATATGAACGGAGCAAAGTACAAAGAGATATAGGGTGAAGGTTCACCTTCCGACAGGACAACGACCCTAAGCACACAGCCAAGACAATGCAGGAGTGGCTTCGGGATAAGTCTCTGAATGTCCTCGAGTGGCCCAGCCATAGCCCAGACTTGAACCTGATCGAACATCTCTGGAGAGACCTGAAAATAGCTTTGCAGCGATGCTCCCCATCCAACCTGACAGAGTTTGAGAGGATCTGCAGAGAAGAATGAGAGAAACTCCCCAAATACAGGTGTGCCAAGCTTGTAGAATCATACCCAAGAAGACCCGAGGCTGTAATAGCTGCCAAAGGTGCTTCAACAAAGTACTGAGTAAAGGGTCTGAATACTTATGTAAATATAGCATTTATCGTTGTTGGGTTTTAGTCCAGAGAAACTGGAGAAATTATCCAGGTCCTCATTAACTTCTCTAGGATAGGGGGCAGCATTTTCACTTTTGGATAAATAGCGTGCCCAATTTCAACTTTCTTCTACTCATCCCCAGAATATAAGATATGCATATTATTAGTAGATTTGGATAGAAAACACTGAAGTTTCTAAAACTGTTAGATTAAAACTGAAACTACTAGATTTCTAATCAACCTGTTTTCAGTTCCTACCGTTTCCACTGGATGTCACCGGTCTTTGGAAATAGGGTGAGGTTATTCCTTTGTGCAATGAAGAAGTACGGCCATCTGGAATCAGTGTAACGTTATGTGTACTGTTTGAGAGTTGCGCAAGACTAGAAAAGTACTGTTAGTTTGTTGTCCTCCTGTATTGAAAACAGATGGACCCGTCTAAAATTTGATCGATTATTAACGTTTAAAAATGCCTAAAGTTGTATTACAAAAGTAGTTTGAAATGTTTTGGCAAAGTTTAGAGGTAATTTTTGCGATATTTTGTAGTGACGTTGCGCAAATTGGAAGCTGTTTTTTTCTGGATCAAACGCGCCAAATAAATGGACAATTTGGATATATATGGACCGAATTAATCGAACAAAAGGACCATTTGTGATGTTTATGGGACATATTGGAGTGCCAACAAAAGAAGCTCGTCAAAGGTAAGGCATGATTTATATTTTATTTCTGCGTTTTGTGTTGCGCCTGCAGGGTTGAAATATGCTACACTCTCTTTGTTTACTGTTGTGCTATCATCAGATAATAGCATCTTATGCTTTCGTCAAAAAAACACTTTTTGAAATCTGACATGTTGGCTGGATTCACAACGAGTGTAGCTTTAATTTGGTATCTTACATGTGTGATTTAATGAAAGTTTTATTTTATATCATTTTTTAAAAAAGTTTGATTTTATATCATTTTTTTAAATTTGGCGCTCTACATTTTCCCTGGCTATTGGCCAAGTGGGACGCAAGCGTCCCACATATCCCCGAGAGGTTAAGGCCCTTCAAGGTTGAAGATTGATGACTCGAGAACTTGAATCATCAGTGTACATTTAATACTTTTGTCTCTAATCATTAAATGTTTTGCCCCTTAATGTTGTCATCCTCTTGACAATTCAAAGTTCTCAGAGAAGTAATGTTTTTTTATTTGACAAAGTATTGTTGTACATGACTTTTACCCAAATTATGAGAGATTCTCCAAAGTAAAAAAATTAATAAAACCAGGCACTTATGAACAGATTCTAGATGTACTGTCTCGAAAGCTTTCTCAGAATCTGCTATAAAGATTATACCTGGTTTCCCTGCATTTTCATAGTTTTCAATTATTTCTTGTAGTTGTCTGTCTCCAATATATCTTCCTTTTAAGAATCCCGTCTGATTGGGATGAAAAATATCAGGTACAGTCTTTTTTAATTCTATGAGCAGTACATTTTGCCAATATTTTAGCATCCCAACATTGAAGGGTGAGGGGTATTCCATTTTTTTAAAGATACTGGGTCTTTGTCCTGCCACCCCTGGCTCCTGCTTCAGTTGGAGAGAGATCCATCCCTCTTTTTGTTTGTACAGCAGTTTGACATTTATGTAAGAGTAATTAAAACATGATAATAATGGATGTTAAAATGGTTCATAAAAAGTTTGATATATCTATTTGAATGCTGTCAAGGCCAGGGGTTTTCCCCATCTGAAAGGAATCAATTTGCAACTTTAATTATCCTATGTAATTAGGCCTGAACAAAAATGTTTTGTGTGTCGCAGATAGTTTAACATTATTTTGGGGGAGAAGGATATCATGAAACTCATCGTCATCTGAGGTTGGAGAATTAAAAAATATATATATTTAACCGTTATTTTATCAGGGAGACATACTGACACCAAGGTTTCTTTTACAAATGAGCCCTGAATTACATAAATTACAGAAAATACACACCTCAAAATATAAATACATAATGAAAGCAGTGAGAAAAACAGTCATAAAAAAGAAACAAAAACAAACACCTTCATCAGTAATAAGTTCCTCAATCAGCTTTCTGAATTTCCCTAGAGGCACCACAACATCACATTTATGAACATTTTGAAGGTTTTTCCACAAATAAGGTGCAAGAAAGGTAAATCAACTTTTAGTTAACTCAGTAGAGACCAAAGGAATTTCCATCCCTGAGACTAGGTGTGGTAACTCATGTCTAAAGTTTAGTATTGATGTTAGGTACAGCGGGAGTTTTTGTAAAAGGGCTTTTTACATGAAAACATAGCAATGTGTCAACCTACGTGACATCAGGGCCAACCAACTTAGTGGTAGATAATGCAATAATGAGTACTAAAACTAACGCCTGTAATAAAGCACAGAGCGCTATTATCAACTGCATCTCAAGGCTTTTAATGAAGTGGCAGCTGTGTTCATATAGATTGTTGCCATAGTCTAGCACCGATTGCAACTTCTACTGAGTAATCTGCTTTCTACTATTTAGCGAGAGGCATGGCCTATTTCTATACAAGATTACCATTTTTATTCTCAGCTTCTCAACTAACTCATCAATATGCTTTAAAAAAAAAAAAAAAAAAAAGATTTTAATCTATCCAGATGCCCAGATATTTGTAAGCAGGGACACAAAAATTTGGACACCATCCAAAGTACATACAGTTGAAGTCGGAAGTTTACATACACCTCAGCCAAATACATTTAAACTCAGTTTTTCACAATTCCTGACATTTAATCCTAGTAAAAATTCCCTTTCTTGGGTCAGTTAGGATCACCACTTTATTTTAAGAATGTGAAATGTCAGAATAATAGTAGTTATTTATTTCAGATATTTATTTCATCACATTCCCAGTGGGTCAGAAGTTTACATACACTCAATTAGTGTTTGGATTTTTTCTCAGGTTTTTGCCTGCCATATGAGTTCTGTTATACTCACAGACATAATTAAAATAGTTTTAGAAACTTCAGAGTGTTTTCTATCCAATACTAATAAGAATATGCATATATTAGCAACTATGACTGAGGAGCAGGCTGTTTATTCTGGGCACCTCTGTGCACCTTTCATCCAAGCTACTCAATACTGCCCCTGCAGCCATAAGAAGTTAAAGGCAGTCAACTTAGTGTATGTAAACTTCTGACCCACTGGAATTGTGATACAGTAAATTATAAGTGAAATAATCTGTCTGTAAACAATTGTTGGAAAAAGTACGTATCATGCACAAAGTAGATGTCCTGACCGACTTGCCAAAACTATAGTTTGTTAACAAGAAATTTGTGGAGTGGTTGAAAAACAAGTTTTATTGACTCCAACCTAAGTGTATGTAAACTTACGTCTTCAACTGTATGTTGAAATCGTCAGAGTTATTTGTATGTGCTCTAGAGAACAACATATACTTAGTTTTACCTCAATTCAATATTAATTTCAGGTCAAAGTTTTTCTGTAATACGATGAATGCAGACTGTAGTTCAGATAGAGCCTGGTCAACTGTGGGGGTAATAGCAACAGTATCATTGGCATACAAGTGCAGATAAAACATTTTTACAGAAAAGTCAATATTGGTCAAGTAAATCGTAAGAAGGACCCAGTATTAGTAACGCCATCAGTAGATACACAGTTCTATCTGTCAAGTACTTTTACACCAGTTACAATTTAGTCTGGTCTAGGCCAATTGAGGAAAGCCTCTGAATTAGTAGTCAACAGTATCGAATGCCTTTTGACAGGTCAATGAAGAGGGCAGCACAATGTTGCCTTTTATCCATACAGTTAACAACATTGTTTATAACTTGGGATGCAGCAGAGATGGTTCTATGACCTGGTCTAAAACTGACTGATGTACATTTATAACATATTTAAAAGATAAGAAAGATCTTAGCTGAGAATGAATCATGGATTCTAATATTTTAGCTAGACAAAGTTTAGAAATAGGTTCATAATTATTTAGGTCACAAGGGTCACCACCTTTTGTAAAGGGGCTGCCATCAAAACCTTGGGCATAGTACCAGATATACATGTCAGGTTAAAAAAAAAGTGTTAATGATTCAGCAATCTGGGGCAGAGTTGCATCACAAATGCATGAAACATATCAGCCCCAGTGGATTTGTTTTACATCAATCTTGAGCAAGGCATCTAGCACATCACAGGTAGTAAATTGTTTAAATAAAAATAAAGATTCACTAGAAGTTGACGGGTTAACAGTCGAGCCAGATACAGAGGGAAGAGCAGACTATTGACTGACCAAGGTCAATTTGACGAGAACATTTGTTTAAAATATCCTTTGGTGAGAGAAGGATTTGTCCATCGTTTGTAACTATACTGAACAACAATATAAATGCAACATGTAAAGTGTCGGTCCCATATTTCATAAGCTGAAATAAAAGATCCCAGAAATGTTACAAAGCTTAATTCTCTCCAATTTTGTGCACACATTTGTTTACATCCTTGTTAGTGAGCATTTCTTCTTTGCCAAGATAATCCATCCACCTGACAGGTGTGGCATATTAAGAAGCTGATTAAACAGCATGATCATTACACAGGTGCACCCTTTGGTGGGGACAATAAAAGGCCACTCTAAAATGTGCAGTTTTGTCACACAACACAATGCCACAGATGTTTCCAGTTTTGAGGGAGCATGTAATTGGCATGCTGACTGCAGGAATGTCCACCAGAGCTGTTGCCAGAGAATTTAATGTTAATTTCTCTACCCTAATTTCTCTCCCTTGTTTTTGAGAATTTAGCAACATGTTCAACTGGCCTCACAGCCGCAGACCATGTGTAATCATGCCAGCCCAGGACCATCCAGCTTCTTCAACTGAGGCGTATTTCTGTCTGTAATGAAGCCCTTTTGGGGGGGAAAAACTCATTCTGATTGGCTGGGCCTGGCTCTCAAGTGGGTGGACCTATTTCCTTCCAGGACTAGCCATGGCTGCGGCCCTCCCCAGTCGTGAAATCCATAGATTAGGGACCCATTTATTTATGTATTTAAATTGACTGATTTCCTTATGAACTGTAACCTAGTAAAATCGTTGAAATTGTCGCGTGGTGAGTTTTATATTTTTGTTAAGTCTATTTTCTGTAGGTTATTTTTGGTTGCGTTTCTATATTAATTATGGCGGCAGTCCCGTTAACGGGATCGATATGACAACAGCCAGTTGAAGTGCAGGGTGCCAAATTCAAAAAACAAATCTCATCATTAAAATTCCTCAGACATGTGTCTTATATCATTTTAAAGGTAATCTTGTTGTTAATCCCACCAAAGTGTCCGATTTCAAATAGGCTTTTCAGCGAAAGCACTACAAACGATTGTTAGGTCACCACAAAACCACAATAACCACAGCCATTTTTTCCAGCTAAAGATAGCTTTCATAAAAATCAGAATAGAGATCAAATTAATCACTAACCTTCGATTATTTTCATCAGATGACACTCATAGGACTTCATGTTACACAATACATGCATGTTTTGTTTGATTAAGTCCATATTTATATAAAAAAATCTGAGTTTACATTGAGGCGTTAGATTCACTAGTTGCAAAAACATCAAGTGACTTTGCATAGCCACATCGTTTCAACAGAAATACTCAACATAAATATAAATGATAATACAAGTAATACACATAGAATTATAGATATACCTCTCCTTAATGCAACCGCAGTGTCAGATAAAAAAAATAAAAAAAAACGGAAATATAACCATGCAATAATCTGAGACAGAGCTCAGATGATTAGCCAAATTAGCCACCATGTTGGACTCAACAGAAACCAGAAAATACATGATAAATGTTTCCTTACCTTTGATGAATTCATCAGAATGCAGTCCTAGGAATCCCAGGTCCACAATAAATGCTTGATTTGTTCATTCATGTCCGTTATTTATGTCAAATTAGCTACTTTCGAATTGTTTACCAAATACCCTAACCAAAGTCTCAAAGCGCGACCACTATAACGTGACGAAATGTCCAAACATTCCGTTAGTCAGTAGAAACATGTCAAACGATGTACTGAATCAATCTTTAGAATGTTGTTAACATACATCTTGAATAACGTTCCAACCGGAGAATTAAATCGCCTTCAATTGAGAGATGGAACGGAGCTGCCTCACGTGAACGCGCGTGTTGAATGCATGGTCACCTCATGGCACCTCACTAAATTCTGTCTCCTTCGACCCCCCTTCACATTAGAGTCATCAGACTTAGTTCTATTGACTGCTGACATCTAGTGGAAGCCGTAGGAAGTGAAAACCCATCAATATCTCTCTGTATTTTCAATAAGAGCTTGGTTGAAAATATGGCACCCCCAGAAAAAATCCAAACAGGAAGTGGAACTTCTCAGGTTTTTACCTGCCATATGAGTTCTGTTAATCTCACAGACTTAATTCAAACAGTTTTAGAAACTTTAGAGTGTTTTCTATCCGATATTAATAATACTATGCATATATTAGCAACTGAGACTGAGGAGCTGGCCGTTTACAATGGGCACCTTTCATCCAAGCTACTCGATACTGCCCCTTCAGCCATAAGAAGTTAAAGGTTTAGGAAAAACTTCATCTAATTTGCTGGTTTTAGATGAGTGAAACCCTATCTTTCCTCAAAGTCCTATTATTTTGCTTTTTGTAATGTTAGATTTTCTATTTCTGTTGGAAGTCTTGTCTACATTGACCGATACCGTTTTTGTTTTTGCAATGGAAATGTAATTGAATTGCCTCTAAAAGGCACATTTAAAGGCATACCATGCATAAGTGTGTCTGCTGAACCTGTATTGTGCAAGAAAGTTATATGAATTCTTTAGTTTTTGCCAAGGAAGTACTGTTAGTCAATAAACCTTAGTTAAATTTCCAATGCCCCCTTCCTCGTTGAAAGTCTGTCATAGTTATATGGAGGGATATAAAGTTGATCTTATTTGCATTCGATCCTCAATCAATACTTTTTTTCACTTTTGCCACCATAGAAAGGATATGAGAAAATAATACATCCGACTAGCTTGATTAAGCCTCCAATTATATTTTACGAGATCTGGGTTTTTAAGCCTCCAAATATCAGTCAATTCCAACGTGTCCATAATATTCCGAATTTCTGAGCGCCAGAGGGTGATAGTTGGTAGTATGATTGCCTTTACTGTTCATTTACATACTTAAAACTGTGTTGTAGTCCCCTACAATTATAATAGGTATCTGTATCTTGGAGACAAATTAGATTATTATAAATATTTTCGAAGAAGTTTGGATCGTCAATATTAAATGCATATACATTTAGGAGCCATATCTGTTTATCATCAGTATATTCATTGCAATCCATCTTTCTTGAGGATCTATTTAAACTGATTGAACGTCAATATCTGTTGTTTTTTTAATAGGATCATAACATCCCACTCTTTTTCCCACGCCGTTTTGTCAGAATATATTTAATGAGTTTCCTGTAAACAATAACTATGGTAATCCTTTTCCTTTAGCCATGTAAAAACTGCTCTTTTCCTATTGTCAGCCAAACCATTGGAATTATTGCTAGCTATACTCAATTCCCCAATTATCATGATGGGTCATATTTTGAGATACATTATATATACAAAAGTATGTGGACACCCCTTCAAATTAGTGGATTCGACTATTTCAGCCATACCCGTTGCTGACAGGTATAAAATCGAGCACACAGCCATGCAATGTTCATAGACAAACGTTGGCAGTAGAATGGTTTTACTTAAAAGCTTAGTGCCTTTCAATGTGGCACCGTCATAGGATGTCACCTTTCCAACAAGTCAGTTCGTCAAATTTCTGCCTTGCTGAGCTGCCCCGGTCAACTGTAAGTGCTGTTATTGGGAAGTGGAATGTCTAGGAGCAACAACGGCTTAGCCGCGAAGTGGTAGGCCACACAAGCTCACAGAATGGGACCGTCATATGCTGAAGCGCGTAGCGTGTAAAAATCATCTGTCCTCGGTTTCAGCACTCACTACCGAGTTCCAAACTGCCTCTGGAAGCAACGTCAGCACTAGAACAGGAGCAGCCGCACACAATCCTAAGATCACTATGCACAGTGCCAAGAGTCGGCTGGAGTAGTGTAAGGGTGTGTATTGGACTCTGAAGCAGTGTAAATGTGTTCTCTGGAGTGATGAATCACGCTTCACCTTCTGACAGTCCAACAGACTAATCTGGGTTTGGCGGATGCCAGGAGGACGCTACCTGCCCGAATGCACAGTGCCAACTGTGAAGTTTGATGGAGGAGGAATAATGGTTTGGGGCTGTTTTTCATGATTCGGGCTAAGCCCCTTCCATGCACAAAGCAAGGTCCATACAGAAATGGTTTGAGATTGCTGTGTAAGAACTGTGTATAAGAACTTGACTGGCCTGTACAGAGCCCTGACTTCAACCCCATCGAACACTTTTGGGATGGATTGAAACTCGGACTGCGAGCCAGGCCTAATTGCCCCACATCAGTTTTCCACCTCAGTAATGCTCTTGTGGCTGAATGGAAGCAATGTTCCAACATCTAGTGGAAAGCCTTCCCAGAAAAGCGGATGCTGTTATAGCAGCAAAGGGGTGGCCAACTCTGTATTAATGCCCATGATTTTGGAATGAGATGTTCGATGAACAGGTGTCCACATACTTTTGGTCATGTAGTGTACTTACCACTATCCTTGCCACTAATTTGAGATACTTATTGATATCTACCAGTACCACCAGAATCAACGCCTTTCCGTTATCCACGTAGCTGTACTTTGATAGATGCCCTTCTAAGCATACTGTTGCTCCAGCTGGCTCTAAGTTGTTCTACAATTTCCCTCCCACAAAAACCTCCCCCCATCCCATGTCGGGATGTCGTCCTTTTGACTGGCAGACCACACCTGTACACATGGATCCTAGGGCCCTTAAGAAGTTGGGTCCCATTCCTTGACACAAGCACGAATTGCCACTTGCAGGACAAAACCAGATTAGCAGCGGTTGTACTACATTTTTTTCTCTCCATAAATTCATAAATTCCCACAGTTTACGAATAATGTGTCTAATAGTAGGCACTTCCACTAAGGATTGTTACCTTTAACAAGGACCGGAAGTAGAACATGGACATTTAAGCTAGCAGATATTATTAATTTTATATTCTAGCTTGTGATTCCATCCTATATGGTCCCTAACATCATTACCCCTCCATTTCCCCTCTCTTCTCCAGGTTTGACAACCCCGCGGCTGTCAGCCCGACTCCGGCCCGGCAGCTGACCTTCAACTACCTGCTGCCATTGAATGCCTGGCTCCTTCTGAACCCCTCGGAGCTCTGCTGTGATTGGACCATGGGGACCATTCCTCTGGTGGAAAGCCCTCTAGACCTGAGGAACCTGGCCACCCTGGCCTTCTACAGCCTGCTGGGCCTGCTGGCCTTCCATAGCCTCCGCCACTCACACTCCTCCGCCAAGACCGTCCTCATGGTTAGTGGAGTGAGAGTTTGTGGTTTATGAAGACTTGTCATACAGTGCATAAGTGAATCTCGCTGCCTTTTTATTGGTTGTTGTGGTTTTGCCAGATCATAATACATTTATTTTTCTTCTTTTGCTCTTACACGTTGCATTGACCAATGTGCCTTTGGCAGCGGTCATGGAAATTATTATCTGTGGTGTGGAATTTTTCTGCACTAGTACGGTTTGTTTCTGACCTGAAATTACCAGTTGTAACTAGGGCTGTTACGGCTTACCGTATTACCTCCACACCAGCGGTCATGACGGCATTCAAATTCCACATGACTGTTTAGTCACGTAATTAGGCTTCTCCAAGCTCTGATGCTGCTGATCATTAGTAGCCTACCAAACTTTCTAACTGCCTGGTACTCAGCACACTGTTGTCCATCTAATCACTCTGACGTCAATGCAAATGTACTGAAATTTAATCAAACAGTTCATGAGTGCCCATGAGCTCATTTTGTGAAACCTTTCTATAGGCTATGCAGTTGCGTGAGAAAACAGAGTTTGGATGGCATCTATTAAAAAGAGGAGGTTCCCATCAGCTTTCTATAGGCTAGGCTTACTATATGTATTTATCTATCAACTTTCCTAATATTAAGCACATTGCTTCGCTTTACAACAGGAGTATAGCCTACATGGCTGGCATGAAAATGAACCACATTAAAAGCGTCCTCCTTTCGCTGTTTAAATACATGTATCTATGAGGGGTGGCCAGTCCTCTTCTGGCTGTGCCAGGTGGAGATTATAACAGAACATGGCCAAGATGTTCATAGATGACCAGCAGGGTCAAATAATAATAATTGAACAGTTGAAACTGGAGCAGCAGCACGGCCAGGTGGACTGGGGACAGCAAGGAGTCATCAGGCCAGGTAGTCCTGAAGCATGCTCCTAGGGCTCAGGTCCTCCGAGAGAGAGAAAGAGAGAGAGAATTGGAGAGAGCATACTTAAATTCACACAGGACACCGGATAAGACAGGAGAAATACTCCAGATATAACAGACTGACCCTAGCCCCCCAACACATAAACTACTGCAGCATAAATCCTGGAGGCTGAGACAGGAGGGGTCGGGAGACACTGTGGCCCCGTCCGACAATACTCCCGGACAGGGCCAAACAGGAAGGATATAACCCCACCCACTTTGCCAAAGCACAGCCCCCACACCACTAGAGGGATATCTTCAACCACCAACTTACCATCCTGAGACAAGGCCGAGTATAGCCCACAAAGATCTCCGCCACGGCACAACCCAAGGGGGAGCGCCAACCCGGAATTAGCCTAATAGTTTAACATTTTAAGCTAAAAGTTCTGATCTGTTGCATCAGCCTCATTGCTTTTGAACTTTTTTTTATGCTAGTGGTTGTATTAATTTGGGATCGATTGCATCCCACAACGGTCCCAGAGTGTTTGGAATATTTATTTATTGCACCGAAGGAATATGTCAACCTTTTTTTACTATGGTGGATAGTAGATTGACATAGGCTAGTGCTTTTGCTGTTCGTTAAGCCTACTCATCTTGTTGGCTGACTAAAAGTAGGCTAAATGTGAACAGCTCGAACATCTTCAATATGCTCAGTAACGTCCCCGGTGTGTCTGTCTTCATTCACTTGTAGCCTACTTCTTAGCTGAAATGCCTGTGAAAAGGACCCAATCACGTGACGGGCATTGGCTACATCTGAGAGAGCCATGTGAGTGCGAAGTGCTTTGATGCACAGCAGCCGAGAATTATAATTATTATATTCAGCCGAAGGGCACAACACCCACTTTGGCTGCAAAAGGCATGGGTTGTTTTATGGGGCATTACGGCTACACAAGGGGGTGCCGCTGGGAAAATTCAAGTCCTGGTGAGAATATTATCAAGTGCTTGTCAAATTGTGAATGAGACTGAAGTATGTGCAGCTTGTGACTTTTTTCAAATCATCATTAGAGTCCCATCATGCAGCCTTAGAATGTATTAAAAATCCGAACATATAGCCCGACGTTTGTATCACAACTAAAGTTGCATATATACCTCTAAATTAAGCATATAGGAGGACCAGTTTCTTTGTTAACCGCTCAACATAGAATAAAGCATATGTTCATGTTTGAAATAACCGGCTGTGCGCATGTGTGCACTTCCTTTGAAATTGTTTGGAGAAAATATCCTTTCTATTTTAGCAAGCTATGTTCAATTATATTCTTCATACTATAAAATAATATGAAATAATTCCACGGAATTCTAAGCAAATGTTGTCTGCTAAATTAACTAGTGCAGCCCACAAGCCATATGGCATAGCCAGATCAGAGCCTAACATAAGGACAACTCAAAGTATGCTATTCTGTTCTTCTGAAATGGACTACATTTTCTTCATATCATATTTATTTAGACTTGTCTAAAATAAATAATGGATTTATTGTGATTGTGTAGGCTATATTAAATGGATTTATTAGACTTTTTAAAATGTAGATTGTCCAAAGGTCTGCGTCAGTGGCTTGTAGGCTATGCGTGGAAGCCAGGAGATGCTAAACATGTTTGTCAATTACGGTGAGACCGGCAGTTATTTGCTTGACAATAACCGTCTGTCACAATTTCATGACCTCCACAGCCCTAGTTGTAACCTTAATTGTTTGTAAACCTGACCATCCAGATGGTTAACATTTTGTGTACAAATCACCCACCAAAGCCCTTTGCAAAGGTCATTACATAAACTAACTGTAGGCTCGACAAAGACATCAAAACATCACTGTGGAAATTCCCACATTGAGCCAATAAGTTCGACTTTTTCTGCTTGTAGAGTGAATGATGACCTCTTGGCGTTGAGGTTCACTCACTGTGCCATCTACTTTACACACAGCCTAACCCTTCTGTGTTTATAAAGTCAAGATATGGCCCTACATCAAGACAATTCATATTCTTGTTCAACATACCCAAGAAGCCTGGGATGTTGTTTTACTCTTTTGTCACAACAGATGGCATCTCTCCGTATCCTCAGCCTGGCTTACACCACTTCTGTTCTCTCCTGAATGACCCAACTTGGCAGATTTAGTGCGCTGGAAAGTTCAGCAGTGTGGATGCCTGCCCTGAATCTGCTCTACTGTATCCTCTGCCTGCCCATAGATAGCGGAAGACAAAGTGATAGAACGGAGTGTAACAGAGTAACAGACCCATGACTTCTTCCTTACTGTGTTCTCTCTGTGAATCAACACGGGTCAGTGAACTTGCTCACAATGTTGCTTTTACCTTCCCTATGAGGCAAAGACCACGACAAATCACAATAATGTACAAGAAATAGTTTACTCTGATTTCTAAGAGAAAGAAAGCTCATAGCTCATATTAAACAGCTAGCTTAAGGATATGATGAGACTACATTTAGATCCTATTTGGTTTGGCTTTTATTACGATTTTGTTATTTTTTTATCCCCACTGCAGAAATCCCCCATAGCCTACTTATTTCAGACCAACAGGAAACATTGTTTTGGCTATATTGATGGATTGTTTCTGTTCTTAGTATAGTGTCTTCCAAACCAAACTATTTCAGTCCACCACTGTTGCCAAACTCAGAATGTTTGTCCTGATGATAGTGGAAATTACATAAAATGGCCGTTTTTGTTACACTTGAGGCTGCATGATAATCTAGAACATCGGAGATATCCTTATATAGAATTAGGCCGAGAACTCTGAATTGTCCCTTATGGGCTGGGTTCCGGGACCCAGATTAATAAGGCTACTCTTGCACTCCTGGACACTTTCAGTAGATCATCTCCATTTGAAAGCGCTTAATCTGGGTCTGGGAAACCACTGAGCCCTTTTAAGGTGTGAAATTTGAATGAGCTGTTGTGTTGTCTGCAAGGGATGCTGGTAATCAACTGCCTTCTTCCCAGGCAGTGGCAATTTTAGCATGTAAATCTTGGTGGTTCAAATTCAACCAATATTTTTAGATGCCTACCAGCGACGCCACTACACTACACAATACATTAAATTCACGAAAGCGGTGAAAAACGGTGCCCACAAACTGTTAGGGGCTACATAAAGCTTGTCCCAAAAGCAGAGCTTTCCTTTCAGCACCATGGAGTGAAACCTTACCACCACTACACCTGGCTATCAGTGGAGCCTCGTCTGGCAGCGAAACAGTTCATTCAGCCTCATTTACTTGCCTTTTTTAAAACCCAAAGCTGATATAGCTGACTTGCTTAAATAATTATGGTTTCTACTGATTCCTTGTGGATTTGTGTAAGTCGATAAGAACCACATTCTCCTTCTATAATAACAAATGCCAACATGAGTTTTGACTTTTGAATCATACACAAACTTTATTACATTTATGTTCAGTAAATATCATAATCTTTTTGTTCATAACACTTAGCTCTAGTTATAAGCTAGTGCAAACCAACGAGCTCTGAGGTGGCCTATTCATTCAGCACTTAAGAAATGGACAGCAAAATACATTTAAATAAATCTTAGTTCAGATAAATTCAGAAAGAGGCCTTAATGTTAGTCTTTAAGTCGAGAGACAGAGCGAGGGGGTGAGAGTCAGTGGTTAGCCTACCATTTTGAAGTGTTATATTATGTTGTGTGTAAAGGATGGAAAATACAATCACGAGGATCCACAATATACTGACACAGACAGCACATTGCACAAACTAAACAACCCTCGCAATATTAACTGGAATTACATGGGTCTATTCCTGAACGTTTTGTTTTAACAAAAATATTTGAATGGGAATAGACTGTCACTGGCAAACATGGTTACAGACCCAACATTTATATAGTATCTCCTCCTGACGGTGAAAAGCACACGAGCTAATTAATACACAAAGTAAGCAAAATAATAAATGCATAATTGGAACATTGCCTAAAATTATAAGATAGACCTATAGTATATAAGCAATATAACAAAGGAGATGTACAAACTATAGCATAAGGGAACGATGAGCGAATAAAAGCCATAATTTCGATTAAGAAACAGATATAACCTATAAGCCTATTCGTACAACCACACAATTTAATGCATGCTATAATTCTGTCAAGCACATACTTATTCTCCTCCGCTTGTTAGTTATAAAGGTCGATGGCTCGTTATATGCGGTGTGTAGCTGAGCCACAATGTTTGATTTCCCCATTTATCCGTGTTAAACAGCATTGTCTACATGTGATGCACAATACTCATGTTTTGAGTCCTTTTCAGACAGAAGTTTTAAATCCTTAAACCCAGACGTGGACCACACTGCCTCTCCACAGAATAACAGGCAGGGGAAGAAAAATAGTGATTGCTTTGCGACTCTCGCAGTTAGCCACTGCTTCCTTCCAAACCACTCATTTCTGAATTTGAGATTTCCGACTTGTTGTATATTGTTTATGTCCAGCGGCCGATGAACGTTTGAGTTGTTTTCTCTCATTTACATTTACATTTTAGTCATTTAGCAGACGCTCTTATCCAGAGTGACTTTCAGTTAGTGCGTTCATCTTAAGATAGCTAGGTGGGACAACCATATCACAGGCATAGTAAGTACACTTTTCCTCAAAGTAGCTATCAGCAAAGTCAGAGCTAATGCAATTGTATATGTGTGTATTTATTTATTTGTGTATTTATTTTTTGGGAGGGTTGAGGTGAGTAGGGGTATTATTTAAGATACTCTTTGAAGAGGTAGGGTTTCAGGTGCTTTCAGAAGAAGGGCAGGGACTCTGCTGTCCAGGAGGAAGCTGGTTCCACCATTGGGGTGCCAGGACAGAGAAGACCTTGGACTGGGCTGAGCGGGAGCTGCCTTCCTGTTGAGGTGGGAGGGCCAAGAGACCAGAGGTGGCAGAACAGCATGCTCAGGTCAGGGTGTAGGGTTTTGCAGTGTTCTGGATTAGATACAGAGGCTCGGTGACACAAGCGGGGAGCCCAGCCAAGAACGAGTTGCAGTAGTCCAGACGGGAGATGACAAGTGCCTGGATTAGGACCTGCGCCGCTTCCTGTGTGCCGTAGGGTCATACTCCACGGTTGTTGTAGAGCATGAACCTGCAGGAGCGAGTCACTGCTTTGATATTTGCAGAGAATGACAGGGTGTTGTCCAGGGTCACGCCAAGGTTCTTTGGAGGAAGAACAGCTCCTTTTTGTCTAGGTTGAGCTTGAGGTGGTGGACCGACATCCAAGCTGAGATATCTGCCAGGCACGCAGAGATTCATGTCGCCACCTGGGTGTCAGAAGGGGGGGGGGTAGAAAAGTAGTTGCGAGTCGTCCGCATAGAAATGATAGGAGAGACCATGTGAGGATATGGCGGAGCCAAGTGACTTTGCGTATAGAGAAAAGAGGAGAGGGCCAAGAACCGAGCCCTGAGGGACACCAGTAGTGCGAGTACGTGGTGCATACAGAGATCCTCTCCACATCACCTGGTAAGAGCGGCCTGCCAGGTAGGATGCAATTCTAGTGTGCAGAGCCTGAGACCTCCCAGCCCTGAAAGGGTGGAGAGGATCTGATGGTTCACAGAGTCGACGGCAGCAGAAAGATCTAGGAAGATGAGAACAGAGGGGAGAGAGTCAGCTTTGGCAGTAGATTGCCGACTTCATTCATGATGACTACTTATCTAGTTTGCTAGCTAAGATTTAGAAAATATGATGTTGACATCAAAGCTACGGGAGAGATAACGTGGTCATCAGTCCAATCAAAGCTACGGGAGAGAACGTGATTTAACATCATTTTATCTGAAGCTAATGACCTTGAGCCTTCTTGGATGGACACTTTTACTGTAAATCTATGGTAGCACCCCAGGGGGGCTGTAACTGCCTAGCTCTCCCGTAGATTCTGCAGTGACTTGGTGTCCCAATGAGTGACAGAACCCTGAGCCAATCATGGCGCAACCAGAGAAGATTAACAACACCTAAGCTCTGTGCTTTCGCTGACTGCCCCTCCACCACAGATAGCACTGAGCAAGGCTTTTTTTAACTCAAGGATTATTTGTTTTGTTTTTTACATTTGCTAAACTGACATGTGATGCCAAATAATGCCAGAATTACATGCAAAACAGGTGGGTCTCAAAACAGGTGGGGCTCTGAATGATGGGTCACGAATGTTCCCAGTGGTGTTCTAGATTCTACTACAGACTGCTCAATTTGGAACACTTACTAGAGTTATTTAACTAATGTTCCAGATTGGTGGAATTACCAAACTTGTTTTTCACCAATAGAAAGATTTTGATTCCAAACGAAGGAAAACATAACGTGGTGAAATGGGTAGAGAAGAAAATTAGCCACATTAACAAAAAACGAAAGAAAACAAATGTGTCAGTTGTTATTATTTATAGGTCTACTTCGGCTCTTAAATACCTTTTATAGGACCTGGCATCTATTTTGACTTTGTAGCCACCTGCTGTGATGACAGCAACATGATGTTGTATTTCCACCCCTGGAGGATGAGGAGTGTAGCCCTAAGTCATGCTGCGTTAAACTCTAATTTAATGTTAATGGATATTACATAATGCATATTTTGTAATGTAGCACTTTCAAATCCTTTCATCCAGGTTGAAACCCTTGGATCTCCCGAGCAAGTGAAAACGGACAACAACAAAAAACACTGTCTTATTTTAGTTAGTCGTCTGCAGGTCCATACACCCTCCGCGACTGTCTTCCTGGGCCCTCTGAAGTGCTGCCAAAAGCAATCATGCTGTTTGTTATATATATCATATTATGACGGTAACACATAGGAAGGAGGGATAACTCGGGGTAATTGTCGACTAGGACCATATAGCGGAGAGAGAGTGATTGATTTAGTTTGATAACTGATGAAAGCGCGGGTTCTCAAGGTGTTTTCTCTCTGTTAGCTCAAAGGGGTTCTGATGCAGGGTTTTTGTTAGGAAAAGTTTGCGCCGGACATTTGACCGGCAACATTTTAATTTACCGGACATTTTAGTTATCTTCCTGACCCATATGCATTGGGTGCGTAACCTGATTAGGGCTTCTACCCACGGTGCTCAGAATGACAGAAATCACATTTAGATTATCAATATTAACAGAACATGCAAGACGAGGATGTAACCATGTGCAGTCCTTCTTACCGATGTGCACTTTGAAGATGTTAGAATAACTGTCCACATATATTTTTCCTAAGCCAACAAGACGAGTAACAAACAGCGAAATCACTAGCCTATATCAATCTACTATCCCCCATAGTAGAAAAGTTTACATCGGTGTGGTCAGCTTGTTGAGAAAATAAAGAGCTGATTCCAAACAGGCTCTGGGACAGCTGTGGAAGATAAATTCCTACAACCAATAGGCCTAGGCTACATAAAATAAAATAAATACGCTACATGACCAAAAGTATCGTCGAACATGCTCGTCGAACATCTCATTCCAAAATCATTGGCATTAATATGGAGTTGGTCCCCATTTTGCTGCTGTAACAGCCTCCACTCTTCTAGGGAGGCTTTCCACTAGATGTTGGAACATTACTGCGGGGACTTGCTTCCATTCAGCCACGAGCATTAGTGAGGTCTGCGACTGATGTTGGGTGATTAGGCCTGGCTCGCAGTCCCAAAGTTGTTTGATGGGGTTGAGATCAGGGCTCTGTGCAGGCAAGTCAAGTTCTTCCACCCGACCTCGAAAGACCATATCTGTATAGACCTCGCTTTGTGCACCGGGGCATTGTCATGCTGAAAAAGGAACTTCCCCAAACTGTTGCCACAAAGTTGAAAGCACAGAATTGTCTACAGTGTCACTATATGCTGTAGTGTTAAGATGTTCCGTCACTGGAACTAAGGGTCTTAACCCAAACTATAAAAAACAGCCCCAGACCATTATTCTTCCTCCACTAAACTTTACAGTTGGCACTGTGCATTTGGGCAGGTAGCGTTTTCCTGGCATCCGTCAAACTCAGATTAGGCCATCAGACTGACAGATGGTGACGTGTGATTCATCACTCCAGAGAACGCTTTTCCACTGCTCCAGAGTCCAATGTCGGTGAGCTTTACTCCACTCCAGCAGATGCTTGGCACTGCGTACAGTGATCTTAGGCTGCTCCGCCATGAAACCCATTTCATGAAGCTTCCCACAAACAGTTATTTTCTGACGTTGCTTCCGGAGGCAGATTGGAACTCGGTAGTGAGTGTTACAACCAAGCACAGGCGTTTTTTTACAGGCTTCAGCATTTGGCGGCCCCGTTCTGTGAGCTTGTGTGGCCTACCACTTTACGGCTGAGCCGTTGTTGCTCCTAGATGTATCCACTTACAATAACAGCACTGACAGTTTACCGGGGCAGCTCTAGCAGGGCGAACTGACTTGGAAAAGTGGCCTATGACGTTGCCACATGTCACGTTCCTGACCTTATTTCCCTTGTTTTGTATTTATTTAGTATGGTCAGGGCGTGAGTTGGGGCGGGCAGTCTATGTTATTTGTTTCTATGTTTAGGTTTGTTGGTTTGGCCTAATATGGTTCTCAATCAGACAGGTGTTTGTCATTGTCTCTGATTGGGAGCCATATTAAGGTAGGCTGTTTTCACTGGTTGTTTGTGTGTGAGTGTTGCCGTGTCTGTGTTTGTGTTTGTTCGCCACACGGTACTGTTTTCGTTCGTTTGTTCACGTCGTTTATTATTTTGTCAAGTGTTTTTCGTCTTCGTTGCTATAATTAAAATATGTATTCAAACCACGCTGCGCTTTGGTCCTTGCTCCTCCTCAGACGAGGAGGAAGACGAGCGTTACACCACATTGAAAGTCATTAAGTTCTTCTGTAAAGCCATTCTACTCTCAATGTTTTTCTATGGAGATTCCATGTCTGTGTGCTCAAATAAAATCTATGTTTGTCACATGCACAGGATACAGAAGATGTAAACAGTACAGTGAAGTGGTTACTTGCATAGATATTTTATCATTATTAGATGACGCTTACCAAACACACTTGTCTAAATTGATGGGTCATGTGAAGGAAATGCTATAACCACCCCCAGCCACATCTAGCTAGGTGGATGGGTCACTATTGTCTAGACATGTACACAGAAACACCTGGCTAATTAGATGGGCCATGTAATAATAGGGCCGACTTGGATTCTATTGTTTAGACATGTAGCTAGCTAGCTAAACAATGAACTGGCATAATCCCAACTCATACTACTACCAATACAAACATTGTCATAGCTGTAGTATGAATCTGCAGGTAGCTAAAGCTAACCAACTAGGTTCAATGTTAGCTTGCTAACATTAGGCTATAAGGAGCAATGCAAATGGATTTCTGATTCAAATAATATTTGTACAGAGATCATTCACGTAATGTTAGCTAGAGAGCCAGCAAGCTAACGTTTGCAGCTAACTAACAGTACACTTTAACTTGCAATAAAATGACTTTCTGACAAAATTAGAAAGTTATATCTGAAAATGTAGCTAGACTCTTACCCGTATACATGGATGAACGCTTCACGGCAGACTGGAACCATTTAACTCTGTTTTGTTGGAGCTACATCTTGTTTGGCCAGCATTATGTCAAGTCACTCCGGTTCACACTGACCGTGACGTGTGCAGAAGGTGGCCCATCACATCTTCCAACTGATCTGTTTATCAGCGCCTGCTAAATTCAGGGAATCGTTGAGAAAAGTTGCAAAACTTTTGTGGTTCTCGATGGCTGTTATATCTTTCAAAAACGGTGCGGTAGAAAGGATTGTCAACACATACTAAACAACTCACGTTATAAATAGAAGCACTCTACATGGCAGACCAATCCAAACTCATCTCCCGTCACGTCCAGCCCATCCATTATCTCAGCCTGGCTTTTTCTGTGGCTAAACCAATTAGGCTCGTAATTTTAACAATTTTATTTGTATTTATGGATGGAAAGCAAGTTTGTTATTAAAGCACATGAAAGTTCACATGTTCCAGAAGGCATTTCTGCCCCCCAATTTTTTTTTTCAAATGCCTCTCCTGTGAAGTAGTGACTCGCGACATACGCCTAGTTTCTTGAAACGAGTCATATATATTGTGTATGTTAATAAGCAATGAGTCTGATGCAACAGATCAAAACGGTTATCTTAACATTTTGATGAACTGTTATTTCTTGACATTATAAGCACAACAATGATGTTCGTTCCATAATGCAATTAGCGGGGAAACACCTTTGTCAAAAGGGCACCGCAAATGCCAGTGGTTTTGTGACAAAATGTCAGTTTGAGATTTAGAAAGGGAGGAGATCTAATAGGCTACTTTGATGCAAGGTAAGACATGCCTCATATGTACTAGAACGTTCAGGTTTCAAACAATGAAGTATATTTTTTCAAAATGCATAGCCTCCAGCTCATTGCAATGTGGTGTGTGACGTGCTGATGAAGTTTGTCTTCTTTTGCCGTTTGAGATGCTGCAGCAGCAGGTCTCGCGCTGTCTGACATGTTTTCTGCTCAAAGGCTCTGTATGCTGTATGTGTGTGACAAGATATATAAAGAATATACTATCTCTTAAACATGCAGCAATTTAATTTCACCAAATTATGCAAATTAACCTACAGACTGATAAGCATGACTAGTCAAATGTATTTCCATCAATGAATAGGCTAAAAAGCATTATTTTGGCATTTGTGATTTTTTTATATCTTCTCCCGGACAATTGGCCGGGTGTGAGTGGACCATTTCAGTTTGTCCGTGATGTGTACGCAGAGGAACTTAACTTTCCACCTTCTCCACTACTGTCCCGTCGATGTGGATAGGGGGGGTGCTCCCTCTGCTGTTACCTGAAGTCCACGATCATCTCCTTTTTTGTTTTGTTGACGTTGAGTATGAGATTATTTTCCTGACACCACACTCCGAGGGCCCTCACCTCCTCCCTGTAGGCCGTCTCGTCGTTGTTGGTAATCAAGCCTACCACTGTAGTGTCGTCCGCAAACTTGATGATTGAGTAGGAAGGGTGCATGGCCACGCAGTCATGGGTGAACAGGGAGCACAGGAGAGGGCTGAGAACGCATCCTTGTGGGTTCCCAGTGTTGAGGATCAGCGGGGTGGAGATGTTGTTTCCTACCCTCACCACCTGGGGACTATCCAGTAGCAGCTCACTTTGTTGAAGCTAACCATCCCATCTCCACCCTCAAATACACAGGCATTGAGCATGTTGCTCTATCAAGGAGAGGAGGTAACATTGAGATCCTACTACTAGAAAGGGAGGCTTACTGGATATCCTGTCTAAATACATTGACCCGTAGTGGTCTGAATATTGACTTTGATCTCAGGCCCTTGTGAACAAATGTTCCTTTATGAACAAGTCTTATAAATTGAAAAAAGTATTTTTACAGCTTATTAGCGTACACCTAATATGTTCCCCCTGTTGATGATGTTCATTATATATTAAGGTTGAACCAAAAGATTACATGTAACAAAAATGAAATGAAATTCGAAATTATGTGAAATTGAATAAAACAACAATGTATGTTGATGCTAATATGATGTACAGTATTCCATTATGTTTCTATATGATAATATATTTAATATGCCATATACTATTTTAACAGTTTACCAAATTAATTTTAATTAACTTAATCATTATGACACACCCCTCACTACTGTCATTGGTTACACTAATTGCACTGTGTGTCTACATAACCGGGTTCAAGTATTCATGAGAAAGGGAGGACCCTGAGGAAGGCACAGTGATGCCGAAACGTTGGTAAATACCCATTTAATTGCTGGGAGATTAAACATGAAGTGTGCAACTTTCTTTATTTAGGTAATATATACATGTATATACATGTAAACAGGAGGAATAGTGACCAGTAGCAGGATAAATAATGAATGAGCAGCAGTTTAATGGAGTAATACTAATCAATAATCATTTTAGCTGCAGCGTAGGTTGTATCGGCGTGAGTAGAGACCTGTGGATGGGCACAGAGTCAGTGTGGATAGTCTGTGGGAGCGGGAGAGCAGTAGTTGTTAGCCATTTAACAGCCTTATGGCCAGGGGATAGAAACTGTTTAGAAGTGTTTTTGTCTGAGCCTTGATGCACCGGTACCGCCTGCCGGACTGGAGCATGGAGAACTTGAAGAATTTGTTGTGAATTACTTGTAAACTTCATACTTTTTATTAGTTCCAATAGGCCAGAGGTAGGCAACTAGATTCAGCCGCGGGATGATTTTTGTTGGAGCTCATGGTCAGTGGGCCGGTACATAATTCTAATAATTTGTACACTGCAAATTGACCAGAACTAAATCTAAAAAGAGATTGTTTTTGAAAAGAACAATTTCATACCTTGAATTACATTGAATTAAAATGGTTAGTTTTTTTACCAAAAACTTTTGGGGTGGCAAGAAAATTACCAACCACTGCAAATAGGCTTACATCAAAATGATAACAACAAAATGTGTATAAAATCGTGCAGAAGTGCATAGTAACTCGTTATAAGGTTGTGCAATTGACCTTTATCGGTAAATGAAGGGCGTGATTTTGGCTCAGCGTTGTTGGGTTGTGTCTGAAACTGTACCACAATGGAGCATTTGTTATTTTACAGTTTTATCCTAATATAGGCGTAATCCTCTACAAACTCATAATTCAAAGCTCCATGACAAGTTCTGAGTCCACTGAAGCAATTGATTCATTGTATACTGCATTTGACCTTTTGTACTTCTCCAACATAAATATTATTTTTGAATTATCTGACAGGCTAGTTTTTGAGGTGTCAAATGGGGGCCACTTTAAATCATATTGCAGGCAGGTAAACAGTTTACGGACGTTATGTTTGACAACACTCGTGAACTAAGAATTTACCACAGCACACTGCTGGATTTCACAGTCACACAATCTCAGTTTAAACTGCTGAACTCAACACGACAGTCATTGAATTCCATACTTCACACCTACTCCTCTGTTTCCTCGAGGCTCAGACCAGGCCTCTGTAGTAAATCCTACATACTATGCTACCGCTGTGCTTCTGTTAAGTCTGGATTAGCATTTCTTCTTTCTTTTTTGTAAGACAATAAAAGTAACATAACATGCGTTGCATTCCCTGCCACGTTATTTTCTGTACCTTCATTTGCCTCCCTAGTTCACAATCAGTAAAAAGCTTTAAAATGTCTCCTCCTGGGTTTCCTCCAAAAATGACTCTGTAATTGCAACAGATAAGAGATAAGGAATTGAGTCACATGCATGCTGGGAAAGTTCTACCTTGCTTAATCTTTCATTTAGAGTGCTCTACTGATATGGTGTGTGAAGTGAGTAACTCCTAACATGCCTATCCTGGTGTCCTCCATCAGCCTGAATTTGTCACTTATAACTATCTTGCCATATTTATCATGTAGATATGCTAACATGTAAGGGAAAGTCTTAAACCGATATGGTGTGTTTACTCTGTGCTGTGTATATACTGAGTTTCCGAACTCTATGTTAACCCATCGCTCTGTTGCAGTGCATTCCTAAGAAGAACATCTTAAAATTCAACAATAAGTCTATTTAAATAGGCTCATTCAAGGTTGTATTACTCCTCCTCTTTCTTCTCCTCCAGGCCCTGTCGTTGATCGTTCTCCCCTTCATCCCAGCCTCCAACCTCTTCTTCCCTGTGGGCTTTGTGGTGGCAGAGAGGGTGCTCTATGTGCCCAGTATGGGATTCTGTGTCCTCGTGGCACATGGCTTCAGGATTGTCTCCCATAAGAGGTGAGTATTACAGGAGTTAGCCAGGTTGCCAGATCTGTTTGTGATCTTTCCAATGACCAAAGGAGTTGGCAAGATGGCACAAACAAATCTGGTACCATTTGGAGGTAGTAGTTCCCTTCCAACACAAACTCGCATGGAGTGTAATGGGGTAATAAACATCTCCCAAGCATAAAATAAGTACTTTAAAAATGGACCACTCTCAAGGATGGTTTACGGACACAGATAATAAACCTAGTCTTGGACTAAGAACTATTCATCGACCTGGCCAAGGCTTTCGACTCTGTCAATCACCACATTCTTATTGGCAGACTCAACAGCCTTGGTTTGTCAAATGATTCCCTCGCCTGGTTCACCAACTACTTCTCAGACAGAATTCAGTGTGTCAAACATACAGTCAATAATATAGTAGAAAAAGTCTATATACAGGGCCTGTTGTCCGGACCTCTGGCAAACTCTATGGGGGTGCCACAGGGTTCAATTCTCGGGCCGACTCTTCTCTGTATACATCAATGATGTCGCTCTTGCTGCTGGTGATTCTCTGATCCACCTCTACGCAGACGACACCAAACGTAAACGTCCCACCGGCCAATAGCCAGGGAAAATACAGCGCGCCATATTCAAATAACATGATATAAAAATCTAACTTTCATTAAATCACACATGTAAGATACCAAATTAAAGCTACACTCGTTGTGAATACAGCCAACATGTCAGATTTCAAAAAAGCTTTTCGGCGAAAGCATAAGATGCTATTATCTGATGATAACACAAAAGTAAACAAAGAGAGAAGCATATTTCATCACTGCAAGCACGACACAAAACGCAGAAATAAAATATAAATCATGCCTTACCTTTGACGAAATTCTTTTGTTGGCACTCCAATATGTCCCATAAACATCACAAATGGTCCTTTTGTTCGATTAATTCCGTCGATATATATCCAAAATGTCAATTTATTTGGACCGTTTCATCCAGAAAAACACAGCTTCCAACTTTCGCCAAGTCACTACAAAATATATCAAAAGTTACATGTAAACTTTACCAAAACATTTCAAACTACTTTGGTAATACAACGTTAGGTATTTTTAAACGTTAATAATCGATCAATTTGAAGACGGGATTATCTGTGTTCAATACAAAAAGAAACCAAACGGACGCAACTTTTTTCGTAACGTGACTCTCAAAATATTTACTTCATGTGACCCTCATTTATGATAGCCCTACTTCCCTACTTCACTACACAAAGGAATAACCTCAACCGATTTCCAAGGACTGGTGACATCCAGTGGAAGTGGTAGGAACTGCAAGCAAGTCCATTAGAAATCTGGTGTCTCTAAAAAAAACTAATTGAAAAGACAGTGACATCAAAAAAATACAAATTCTGAATGGTTTGTCCTCAGGGTTTTGCCTGCTACATAAGTTCTGTTATTCTCACAGACATGATTCAAACCGTTTTAGAAACTTCAGAGTGTTTTCTATCCAAATCTACTAATAATATGCATATCTTATATTCTGGGGATGAGTAGCAAGCAGTTGAATTTTGGCATGCTATTTTTCCCGAAAGTGAAAATGCTGCCCCCTGCCCTCAAGAAGTTAACTAACCTCCAGACAAGCTTCAATGCCATACAACTCTCCTTCCGTGGCCTCCAACTGCTCTTAAACCTTTGAACAACTTCATCAGATGACAGTCTTATGACATCATGTTATACAATACATTTATGTTTTGTTCGAAAATGTGCATATTTATAGCTACAAATCGTGGTTTTACATTGGCGACATGGTCAGAAATGGCTCCAAAACAGCCAGAATAATTAGAGAGCAACGTGAAATACAGAAATACTCATCATAAACTTTGCTGAAAAATACATGTTGTACATATAATTAAAGATACACTGGTTCTTAAAAAATAACTTTAGTAAAAAGCACAGCATGCAATCATCTGAGACAGCGCTCAGCCATTCTCCACCATGTTGGAGTCAACAAAAATACGAAATAACATCATAAATATTCCCTTACCTTTGATGAACTTTCATCAGAATGCAGTGCCAGGAATCCTAGTTCCACAATAAATACATTTCTTCTGTCGAATTAGCAACTTTGGCTAGCATGTGTAGCTCACGTGTCCATGAAGATTTGACGCATGAACGAAAAATTCAAAAAGTGATAATAAAAGTCGAATAAACTGGTCAAACTCAGTTGATAATCCATCTTTAGGATGTTTTTCTCATATATATACAATAACGTCCCAGACGGAGCATTTCTTCGTGTCTACCTAACGCATTGCAGACAAAGATATGACAAACCCAAGTGCGTAGCCAAATACTGCCAATATGGCTGACCTCTCACTCCAACGACTCTCATCCGGTCCCAAATAAGGCTAGACACTTCATTCCACGTTCTACTGCCTGTTGACATCTAGTGGAAGGCGTATGAAGTGGATACAGATCCATAAATACAAGACAATTGAATAGGCGATGCCTTTCACAGAGACCCATTTCAGAATTTTCACTTCCTGTTTGGAAGTTTCACTCAGTCATGCTGTTTGAGTTCGAATAACAGACTGGAAGCTTACCTGCAAGGAAACACATGCCGTTACCATTGCTTTGCACAAAAAGGGCTTAGCAGGCAAGGATATTGCTGCCAGTAAGATTTCACCTAAATCAACCATTTATCGGATCATTAAGAACTTCATGGATAGCAGTTCAATTGTTGTGAAGAAGGCTTCAGGGCGCCCAAGAAAGTCCAGCAAGCGTCAGGACCGTCTCCTAAAGTTGATTCAGCTGCGGGATAGGGGCACCACCAGTACAGAGCTTGCTCAGGAATTGCAGCAGGCATGTGTGAGTGCATCTGCACGCACAGTGAGGCGAATACTTTGGAGGATGGCCCGGTGTCAAGAAGGGCAGCAAAGAAGCCACTTCTCTCCAGGAAAAACATCAGGGACAGACAGATATTCTGCAAAAGGTACAGGGATTGGACTGCTGAGGACTGGGGTATAGTCATTTTCTCTGAATCCCCTTTCCGATTGTTTGGGGCATCTGGGAAAAAAGCTTGTCCGGAGAAGACAAGGTGAGCGCTACCATCAGTCCTGTGTCATGCCAACAGTAAAGCATCCTCAGACCATTCGTGTGTGGGGTTGCTTCTCAGCCACGGGAGTGGGCTCACTCACAATTTTGCCTAAGAACACAGCCATGAATAAAGAATGGTACCAACACATCCTCTGAGAGCAACTTCTCCCAACCATCCAGGAACAGTTTGGTGACGAACAATGCCTTTTCCAGCATGATGGAGCACCTTGCCATAAGGCAAAGTGGCTCGGGGAACAAAACAAGCAGCAAACTTAGTGGAAATCAATATTTGTGTCATTCTCAAAACTTTTGACCACGACTGTATATAGACCTTTTCTACTATATTATTGACTGTATGTTTGTTTATTCCATGTGTAACTCTGCTATATGTGTCAAACTGCTTTGCTTTATCTTGGCCAGGTCGCAGTTGTAAATGAGAACTTGTTCTCAACTAACCTACCTGGTTAAATAAAGGTGAAATAAAAAAAATAAAAAGAAGCACTTTCAATCGTCCAAGACAATGCTTAATCTGTGTCCAGGAAACCAGCCCTCAGTGTCTGTAGCCACAATTCAAAACCAAATTGAACCAATAGAAACCATTTATCAATTTGAGTGGGGGTATTATTTGTGCTTTCTATTGTCTTTTAACAGAATCACCATTTTTCTATTTGCTTTCTCCCTCTATTGACCAGACACTTGAGGAAGATCTCCTGGCTGATGATTGGAGTGCTCCTCGCCACACACGCAGTTAAGACCTTCAACAGAAACTGGGACTGGGAATCTGAATATACACTGTTTACCTCAGCCCTAAAAGTATGTCGTCCACATCTCCTCATTCTTGGCCTAACTTACAATAAACTCACCAAGATTGTTCTCCTCGTTTGTTTTTCCTCAGTTTTCCTCAGTTTTCTTCGATTGATTGCCATGTCTCCCCTCAGGTCAACAAGAACAACGCCAAGCTATGGAATAATGTTGGTCATGCTCTGGAAAATCAAAACAATTACGAAAAAGCTCTGAGATATTTCCTTCAGGCCACCCGGGTCCAACCAGGTAAGACATCTCCCATTATTGTCTGGTGGGCTTCAAGGCTATGATGAAGATGAGACGATGACAAGATAGCAAGATTTTGATCAATATAGTATAATATAGAGTCTGATCAATGGTGTTAATATGAAAAACATTGAGTTAAAGTACTTGTAATGTAAATTAGTTGCATTGTAATTAAATATTTGCGAAGTTTCACCACCCAATAGTTTCTGTAAGCTCATTAACCCGATCAGGATTTCCTGCTTTTTCTAATCTTTCAGCATCAGTCTGCTTGTCATAACCATGATGTTGAACACTTCACTTCAGCCTGCTGGTTCCCAGAAGGCAATTGTTTTGGGTTTCTTACAAGGAAGCTGTTGTTTTTTTTTACAAGGAACACAAAAGTAATTTGAACTTGAGGCCTGTCACCATCCACTCCAAGGTTCCACGCCTACACATTACCGTTATTAGGTTCTATAGAATGAAACATGATTTTTCACACTTTCTATATACACATTACATTTACATTTAAGTCATTTAGCAGACGCTCTTATCCAGAGCGACTTATATAGTGCCGTGAAAAAGTATTTGTCCTCTTTCAGATTTTCTACTGAATGTTATCAGATCTTCAACCAAAACCTAATATTAGAGAAATGGAACCTGAGTTTACAAGTAACAAAAAAAAGTATACTTATTTTATTTATTTAAAGTTATGCAACACCCAATTTCCGTGTGTGAAAAAGGAATTACCCCCTTGCACTCAATAACTGGTTGTACCACCTTTAGCTGCAATGACTGCAACCAAATGCTTCCTGTAGTTGTTGATCAGTCTCTCACATCACTGTGTAGGAATTCTGACCCACTCTTGCATGCAGAACTGATTTAACTCAGCTACATTTGTGGGGTTTCAAGCATGAACTGCTCGTTTCAAGTCCTGCCACAACATTTCAATTGGGATTAGGTCTGGATTTTGACTAGACCATTTCAAAACTTCAAATTTGTTGCTTTTTAGACATTTTCATGTAGACTTGATTGTGTGTTTTGGATCATTGTCTTGCTGCATGACCCAGCTGCGCTTTAGATTCAGCTCACAGACAGATGGCCTGACATTCTCCTGTAGAATTCTCTGATACAGAGCAGAATTCATGGTTCCTTCTATTAAGGCAAGTTGTCCAGGTCCTGAAGCAGCAAAGCATCACCAAACCATCACAGTACCACCACCATGCTTTACAGTTGGTATGAGATTCTTACTGTGGAATGCAGTGTTTGTATTTCGCCATGCGTAATGGGATACATGTCATCCAAAAAGTTGATTCAAGTTTGCCAAAAAGCAATTTGAGACTGATCAACAACTACAGGAAGCATTTGGTTGCAGTCATTGCAGCTAAAAGTTGCTCAACCAGTTAGAGTGTAAGGGGGCAATTACTTTTTCACACGGCATTGGGTGTTGCATAACTTTGTTTATGAAATAGATTAAATAAGTATATGATTGTTGTGTTATTTGTTCACTCAGGTTCCCTTTATCTAATATTAGGTGTTTGTTGAAAATCTGATAACATTCATTATCAAAAATATGCAAAAGTAGAGACAATTAGAAAGGGGGCAAGTATTTTTTCACAGGGCTGTATAGTTTACAAATACTTAATCTCTAAAATACACATTTTACAACCCATTTCTCACTAGCCAAATGCCAATTTTAACCTAATGAAATATCCTGTGACATCACCGTGGCTTTGGCAGTCTTAACCATGTCAATGCCTCATACAAGCTGCTCCGCTCGTTAAACCCCACAGCCACCCGCCGCCGCAGTAGAGCTGTATTGTGTGGTCCTATTGAATGGATGCATTCCAAAAGTAGTGCACTATATTGAATGTAGGGTGCCAATTGGCACACACACAATGTTCTGCTAAACTCCATCAGATCAGATGTACTACCAGTGTCCAGCCAAGCCGCCACCTGACTGCCTGGGCATATGCTCCTAATCCCTAATCCCCACGCAGGCTTGATATCCCTGCCAAATTGTCATTGCTAACCCATGTGCCTTCTCCTGTGGCATGTCCCTGCAGATGACATTGGAGCCCATATGAATGTGGGAAGGACCTACAAGAACCTGAATAAATCCAAGGAGGCTGAGGACGCCTACCTGGTTGCCAAATCCCTCATGCCACAGGTATGTGACAAGGCCACACACACCCAGGTGTATTTAAGAGGGAAAACATCAGTCGTGTTTGTTATTCCCACTGTTTCACCTTCATCAACCTTTGAGGGACATGACGACGAGAGGAATCGGTAGCTGGGAGGTAACAGCAGCGAGTGGGAGGAACAGTGTTGTTCATTGTGCCAGGGCCAGGATTTTAAACCAAATCCCTCTACATGTTAAGTTGTGTTTTCTATGTGTTGTCAGCTGCATTCACCCTTTTGAATTTATATGATTTATTTAACCCTTTTATTTATCCAGACAAGTCAGTTATGAACAAATTCTAATTTACAATGTCGTCCTGTCAAAGCTTGATAGATCATTGAGCAGCAGGATAATCTTAAAGGAGCACCTTAGGACCCCTGCCTTTTGAAAAGCCTACCTTTGGCATGAATTGATTGCTTTGTAGTCATTAAATCATGTTTAGCTGTCTAATGTTAAGCATTGCAAGTAATTTACCTCTGGTATGTTAATGAGTTTATGATGTTATTAGAAGGCCAATCTGACTTCATCTCAGGATTGACGTCAACTAAAGGGGCGCTTCTTCGCTTGACAGATAGTTGATCATCAGTTAAATGGCAAAGGTCTCCTGAGGACTTGATCATTTTAATAGTTAGTTTAATAGGTCATGCTCACCTTTTATTTTATTTAACCTTTATTTAAATAGTCAAGTCAGTTAAGAACAAATTCTTAGGGTAGCCTAGTGGTTAGAGTATTGGACTAGTAACCGAAAGGTTGCAAGATCGAATCCCCGAGCTGTCAAGGTCTAAATCTGTCGTTCTGCCCCTGAACAAGGCAGTTAACCCACTGTTCCTAGGCTGTCATTGAAAATAAGAATTTGTTCTTAACTGACTTGCCTAGTTAAATAAAGATAAAATAAAAAAATAAATGATGCTAAGAAATACAGCTCTGTCGCCTCTGTTATGATTAGTATATGTTGTTAGAGATCAATGGGAGGCTGACCTGATTTCCTACCCCAATCCCTAAAAGTTGTTTATCTCAGGAATTAAGTCAAATTAGGAAATGGCAGTGCCTCAGGCTGGCCTACCGGTAGCGCTGCCGTCTCCGGACTTCAAGCCTTGTCTCGGCCATTCTGTCTGTGCCTCTTTACTGTCGGTCTCTATGTAACTGCCCAGTTCCCACTATTCTATCATTCATGAAAAATGAATATGAAACGAGTTTGGTGATCCAATCTACTTGTAAAAATATATATATATATTTATGGAAGCTTATTTGATCTGTACTACCCTTGCAATGGGTCAGCTTTGAAAACAAATTACAATTTTGTGAATCAACAGCGGGGCTGATTTCTTTAATGTTAGCGTCACGAAACAGTACAGGCGAGGCCTTGTTGTATCTTTTGAAGAGGTTTTTCGGCTAAAGCACGCAGGCGGCTATGGCCATCATGTATCCATGGCCCCATGCTGACGATCCTGAACAGGATATCCGCGTGGGGCCCAATGATAATCACTTAGATACAGTACACTTATGTTGATCATAGCTCTTTTATTTATTGGGTTTCCAAATAAGTAAACTATTTATATCCAGATTTCCGCTTATGTCTGGAAATCCAACGACCGACAACCCCATGGAATGAAACTAACGATATGGTGCTTTAGTGCGTGTTTGATAAACCTCTGTGATCCTGTCGATGGCGGAAATGTACACTGATTGAATAGAAAAGCGTAGCTTTTGTTAGCCTCAGTCTGTCATGTTCTCATGATTTATTTGAGAAACTGTGTAAACTCTGATTCGATAGATGGTTTTCTTCAATAGAAGAAAACAAAAAATATATATCTTCTCCCTCTCTAGCTAGGTTTCTGGCTAGTGTAGGAATATAGAACTGTCTTGTCTGAATGGGAGGGTATGTATGACAGAATTTGTTTCCTTGACAATCCCACTGTAATGTGGGATACCATGTTGGCCATGACAGAGCAGATTGCCCACATCAGAGGCTTCCAGTGACTTTGAAGTTCTATTGGAATTATATTGGTATTCTAGATATGCTCAATCATTATTTGCCCTCCAAGATGGTGGGACTTGTTTTCTCATTGTTTTTTTTTCTGTTGGTTGTTTTTTAATTTCTCTCTGCCTAGCTTTCCTTGAGAAAATAAGGACATACCGAAACATTGGTTAGGCTCGTGAAAAGTGATGATATTATATATATA